>NW_024539374.1:0-97610 GCF_016758775.1 Suillus clintonianus
AGTAGACTACAGCACGTTGCCATTACTGGTATGTGTCACGATATCTCCCTTCAGTACATCTTGACGATTTCCCAAGCTATTTGCGCGACTGGTCTCACTGTTGGTCTCCGACGGATACCAGCTGGCTTCCACGTGGCAGTACATGCTGATGGCGCTGATTGGCAGACAAGCAACAAACCTGCACACCTAGACCAGCACGTCATAGAATGGAACGAGCGGATACTTTTGTAAGTCATCCTTCATCCCGTCTTTTCTGCGGATATTGAAAATGCTCTAGGCCATCCGAGCCGTCTGCTAAAGTTCGGGTCAGGGTTTATGCCTCATTTGAATTAGATCCCATGCTCGATGATGGAGAGCTCCTCCGCGCAGTCGAGACCTCTGTTGGAGATTTACTGCATCGCTGTGAAAAGTCACATCGTCAGTAATGTCGGTTGTTGATCGCCTCTAACGGATGTTAATGAGATATCCCAGCCGTCATCTTTCAGCCAAAGGCGGAGGAAGTTTTATCGCCATGTACTTCACTGTTCATTACAGTGGAGTAGTTACGGTTTGATGAAAATGACTTCGCAGTTCACCCCATTGCCCCCGTGAGTGATCAATGCATCCCGATGTTCTATTGCTAAGAGCTTGTAATATTCAGTCCACATCCTGCGATATGCGCACGTTAATACTATTAACAGATGCTGGATATCGTCGTCTCGCACGATACCACCGGACGCAGGACAGCAGGGATCTCATCCAATGCATCAAGTACTTCGAACGTGCCACTGCCTTCTGCCTCACTGATCATCAATGTCACCCTGCAACACTATTGTTCTCCGAGCTCCAACTGGTGGTCTTGTGACGCCATCATTATCCTGCACAAACAACCTCCGGCTCGTGTTCGGCTCCTTACCGATTTAAAGAGACTCGCGCGGTCAGTGCTCGCACTCCGAGAAAACATTGACAAAGAGGCTGGTCCTAGAAAGACCCAAGCAGGGCTGATGAACACTTTGCGGGAGCCATGGGATGATGTAGTCCGCCCTGTGGTTGAAAAACTGGATAGATTTGTGCCACAAGGTTCCCGACTATGGTGGTGCCCAACTTCTTACTTCAATTTCTTGCCGTTGCATGCTGCCGGTGAATACAAGCGTAATGGAAAGTCCCTTTCGCAGCTATATGTTTCTTCATATACTCCATCCCTTACCGCGCCGATCGGGGCCCGCAAAAGCAATGACAGATCCCTGTCTGTGTCTTTTGCTGCAATTGGTCAGAATCACCCTCCAGGACATTCACTTCCTTTGGAGGCTGTCGAGCCTGAGCTGGAATTGGTGCGGCGCCTCATACCTCCTACCATTTCCTTCACCAAGGTCACGAGCGCCGAATCAACGAGGTCAAGAACCCTGCAAGCATTGCAGGATAATCGCTGGCTCCATTTGCGTGTCACGGAACACAAAACCTGTTGGAACCCTTCAAGCCGACGTTTCTCATGCGCGACCAACTACTTTCACTACTAGATATCATACAAACAGATCTGTCTCGACATGAATTCGCATTCCTGTCGGCCTGCGGGACCGCACTTGGTGACTTTGAAACTCCTGACGAAGTGATACACCTGGCGGCTGCCCTACAATTTGCTGGTGTAAAGAGTACCACCGGCACATTTTGGACTGTCGACGATATGACCGCCCGACGCTTGGTAGAGGCTTTCTACACAAATTTATGCGGGGACGGCAAGATGAATTCAAAACAAGCAGCCCGAGCGTTGCATAAAGCAGTCCAGTCGTTAGCTTGTGACACGGATATGCCCTTGGACCAGCGCATCGTGTTCATGCACATTGGCCTGTGATCAATTTCGTGCGTCCTACCTTGTTAATACGCATTCTTGAGGCAATCTTACGACTTCGTAAAATCGCATGTATGTTGTATCCAGCCGTGTGGCAGCCTGTTGCCCAGAACATACAGTGGAGTCCCCGATATGTACACCTTCTATTTGTATTTCCCAATCTGTTGCACTCTTCCAATTACTGGCGCGCTTGGGTAAGAATGAAGTTCAAAGTTGTATGTGATTGAATTGAATACAGATCTATGGCGCTGGATTCGTTCAACTATTCCACACAAAATATGCACACACACACACAAAGGATTTACACCCACAGAGTCGCGTACCGTTGCCGAGATGTACCAGGATGCTTTGGGATTAGCGTGACTTCCCGTTTTGGTAACACCGCACGACGACAAAATGCTCAAGCTCGCTGTCCTCAACAGCGAGCTCAAATAGTTGCCTAATCCTTCACCCTTTTCACTAGTTCTTTTAAAAGAAAAAATCACCTGTAGCTTAACTATGCTTACTCTTGGACAACACAACCCTCCTTCCCCACCTCCTCCTCCCCCCACCCTGACCGCTTTTCTGGTATTTTCTGGACTCTAATTGTATACTTCTGGCTTTGTAGAAGTTCTAATATATTTATACAATAAATACATCATTAATTGAGCCCATAATAAGCCCCTCGGAGCGCCCAGTATAAATATATGACAGGAATGGGTGAATATTGTAAGTATGGAAGATTTATGGTCAAAATAGCATAGTTACTTAGCTACAGTTGATTTTTTTCCCTCAAAAGAACTAGTGAAAAGGGTGAAGGATTAGGCAACTATTTGAGCTCGCTGTCAAGGACAGCGAGCTCGAGCATTTTGTCGTCGTGCGGTGTTACCAAAACGGGAAGTCACGCTAATCCCAAAGCATCCTGGTACATCTCGGCAACGGTACGCGACTCTGTGGGTGTAAATCCTTTGTGTGTGTGTGTGCATATTTTGTGTGGAATAGTTGAACGGATCCAGCACCATACAGATCGGTATAACACGTGGCAGCGGGCAAGACACAATGCAGGTTCGCAAGGACGCCGATAATGATTCATGACTAGAAGCTGTGGGACTTTGTACCAAAACACATTTTGAATGTGTTTTGATCACCACAATACAATGGATCGCAGGCTAGCGCTTACCCCAAGGCACAACTTCATTCAGATCGCGTGCCAAAAACAACAGACCACGGATGTGGCCCTGTGCTACTTATACTGAATACGAAAATATAAAATAAATATGGAAACGCAAAGGAAAAGGAAAAGACAAGAGGAAGCACCAAGGTCAGCAACATTGAATCGATTTCCACATATTTCTATACAGAACTAAAACAGATGGTTACCAACGGAAATAAAATTTAACTCGTATTTCCTCATACTCACCTATTCTCGCACACGTTCTACCTCTTCGATGTCATCTCCATCTGGAGACTCTGCTTCAGCGAATGCTTGAAGTTGCCGGTCCACTTCACGGCTGATATCGCGGGTTGTGTAAGTACGCGTTTTGAGACCTCGGAGGTTCAGAACTAGGCGCTGACCAGCCACTGAAAGTAACGGAGTCGCGAACCTAGATGCAATAGATTTACCGAATGTGATGGGCCATATTGATGGTGACGCACCCTTTACCAAGGAAATATTTTGGATCCTGGGAATTGTATCATGTCAGTCAGGAAGATAAATAATCCGCTATGGGTAAGGAAGACTGACTTCCCGAAACGCAGTCCTAAACATCATAAGTAAATGGAATGAGTGAAGAGGTTGAGCGAGTCTCACCAGGAGGCGACAATCAATGCATTACTGAACATACTAGCCTGTTCCTGTTGTCGGTCACGCAATACATTATGCAGGTTTTTAACACTCACAATGAAAAATATGGCCGCTATGTAATTGTGATCAGTTGCAGACGGAGCCCCCCAGAAAGTATGCCCACCGTCTCGAAAGAGAACATGGAGAAGATTAGAGGGGTACAGATGCTGAAATTCCCTCGAGTATTTCCAGAGACTTCGCATGGTCAAGACGAAGAGTATTACATCGAGAATGAAGCTTGATGGTCTTCAGCAGGCGCAAGAGCACAAGACAGAATATCCTAACCTTCCGACATAGCTCACCCACTAGCAATATAATAATATCAGCAATGAGAAGTCCAGCAATATATCCAGCATAATACAGCTGACAACTAACCACCACAAATTCTTTGAAGAGGCAAATTAATACGGTGGAGGAGCGGAATGACAATCACATACTTGGCACTGTCACCACGCAAACGTGAATTACGTCGAGGTACAGATACGGACCTATGGGAGCACAACTATATTTAACAACAAAACATGAAAAAGCAGCGAGGCAACCTACTACGACTGCTGCTCACAACATTTGCTGAGACAGCCAACAGCACGACGACGTATAACATGTAGCTCCAGATGAGGATCATTGTCACACGCTTCCGAGTTCCCCAGATGGCCCACGCTCGCACGAGCACAACGACTGGATAAAAACTCTTAGCGCGTGCAACAAATATCAACTAGATGTACGCACTATGAATCGATTCTGTGGATAGATACATAAAGCAAGTGGTGAAAAATGCGAAGCGTTGGCAGAACTGGCACATGCAAACCAGTCACACGATGGAAGTCCACTCGTGAAACTATAACATACCTCTTGAGAATTCTGTGCCAGGAGACCGGCCTCTTCCAACCGGATGGCAGTCTGCCCAATAAGGTTTCCATAACGGTTGAGAAGAAACAAGACTTTAACGACCGTCCAGGGGGCGTTCCAGATGTAGAAGACCTGCAACAAAGGGTGTGTTGTGAACATTATGCATGATACTGCAGGACCCAGGTAGCGACTTGGCAACAACAGACGATAAACAAGAAATCAAAGAAACATTATGCATATCATACAATAAACTTACTTCATATTTGAAAGTTAGAAGATAGTCATAGACTAGCAAAGTGTGGCCTGCTGCGGAGAATGATCTAAACGATGGGGTGAGAATTTAAGGATGTTCATATGATAGATAGACCTACGTCCGCACCCAAAGGCTTTCTGCGAACTGGGTGGGTAGGGCCATTGGTGAATGCAGTACAACGGTAAGACAGATCTAACGACAACAAACTGGTGCTGCCAATAGACGCAGTGCATAAAACTGAGAGCTGGCATCCTTTTAAAGGGTACCCAACATTCCAGCTATCAACTTTCGCTGGCAATGACATGGGCAACAAACGTAATATAGCCTATGCGGCGGAGAAGGGATCTTGAACCTAACTTGAGCGGGTGGAACGATAGCAAAGCCTTGATGAGAGCGGACAAGTCTTATAGTAGTCACGTGAGTTCTACAATGTCGCTTGAAATGCACATATTGCATGAGGTTATTTTTTCTAATTGGTCTCACTTAGCCTCGCAGAAGCGCAGGCTGCGAGGATTAGCCAGCGAAAGGATTTTCCCGGGCGCGAGCCCGAGAAAATCCGATGAATAAACGGACTAGCTAAGGACAAATGGTGGAGACAATAGATAGAAATAAAAAATTAGCCCCAGGATGCGCGAACGCGCGTGAAAATAAGCCAAGGGTAGGGTAATAAAATGAGGGTGGGTGACGAGAAAACAAGCTAGTGCGACAAAGGGCAAGTGAGAAGGGGCCTACAAAGAATTCTAGAGAAAACGTACCTAGTGCGACAATGGGCAAGAGAGAAGAGGCGAGGACCTCCTAATTGCCCACACGCACTAGGTAGATAGAAAAAATCTCCGCTAGGGCAGAGATTGCTTAGCATGTGCGTCATGCCAAGAGCGCCCGGAGCGCGTGTCTCAACGACAAAGGGGTAGACCCTGGGCCAGCCCGCACATGGGAAAACTCGAAAGTATCGACCAATTAGACTTGTGTAAAGAAGAATTAAACTCGACTAATTGGTCTCACTTAGCCTCGCAGAAGCGCAGGCTGCGAGGATTAGCCAGCGAAAGGATTTTCCCGGGCGCGAGCCCGAGAAAATCCGATGAATAAACGGACTAGCTAAGGACAAATGGTGGAGACAATAGATAGAAATAAAAAATTAGCCCCAGGATGCGCGAACGCGCGTGAAAATAAGCCGTAATGTGTGTGTATGGGAGGGAGGGAGGGAAATAAGTATGGTGAAGAGATAAAAGAAAAAGAAGTAGAACATATCTTTTAGTGGACGAGCGTGAACGGATCACGCCCGTCATGTGCGGACCGACCGTTAAATATCAGCGCATGCAACAGAGTTGGATTTTTACGAATGTAAGAACGAAACGAGTCGGATGACCAACGACCTATAGCTTGAATTTCCAATGCGGGGACTCCAGCTGCCGCAAGGGAAGTAGCGCCTCCAGCACGCAAGGAGTGACCTGCGATTGTAGGAGGGAAAAATTTGCGTAAACGCGAGATGAACCACGCCCGAGTTGGGACTGACCCATTCGAGCATAGCCAGAGAGTCGAATGGAATGGGAACGAAGAGTCCCGCGATGCCAAATAGTCGACGAACATTTTGTGAGGATCGGGATGAGTGAGGGAACGCTGAATGACAATCGTTGACCCCTCGAATTGAGGGTCTACCTTGTGCGTTTGGAGCACAAAGGAATGATTGGAGAGTGTGGTAGTTACTGAGGTGCGCAAGGTGAGTTTCTGACGTAGTTGGAGTTTTGGATTATCCGGCCATACGAGTTCTCCAAGGCGTAGAAGCCCATGGAAACCGTCGAGGAGTAACGATAAAAAGAGGATGTCGTCATGGCATGGGTGAGCGTAACTGTCGACCACCCGTGCAAGGTCAGCTCGCGTCAAGGGAAGCTTGCGCTTAACTGGAATTCCGTAGCGTCGTTTGGCACCTCGCAAAGTTCGCGCGACCAAGCGAGACTTCCTGACGTCCCGCACAGACGGGTAATACTCTTCCAGCTGACTACAAATTCCCGAGAGGTAGTTGTCTACGGAACGGGGGTTGATTTGAGCTGCCATGAAGGTGACGAAGTAAGAGAATGTATCGGCAGAAGGCTCAACAGGAAAATGATGTAAATCACAGAACGTGAGATAAGAGTTGAGTGCTGAGGAGTAGGTGTGATTTGTTGAGCGCTCGAGTGAAAGCCCCAGATTTATGGACCGTTCATGTACAAGCCGCTCCAGAGACCAAGCTTCCCGAACGGGCTGCTTGGCCTGACGTAGTGATGGGATCATTTTTTACCTCCCCCCAGCGCATTTCGAGGGGGTTCAAAAGGGAGGATGCGAAGACGTGGTACGCAAGACAAAGCTTCCCGTGCTCTGTTGCGTGATAAGTGATCCGCTACGATGTTTCTGTCACCCGCGATGTGAAAAACTCGAAAGTCAACCCCGGTTGCGAGAATAAGGTCGACGACAAATATGAGGAGCTGATTGTAACCGGATTCCCCAGAGAGCGAACTAAAAATGCTGACGGTATCGAGACTGTCCGTAAAGACAGCTAAACGGTGACCCTGTGGGATACGCGAGACAGCATCTTGAATTGCCGAAGTGACACATAGAGCTTCGTAAAAGAAGATGTCGGAAATTGGCGAGCGCACTGGGAGGTTAGATTGAAAACCAAGATTCAGAGAAGGATACCAGAATCCCATTCCGATACCGGAAGCGTCACAATAGACGCGCAATACATCATGCGCGAATGCAATTTGACGAAGGTTCCAGGACACGGACTTGAGGAGGTACACTCCGTTAGAACGTTCCAGATGATCCGCTGCCCAGAGAATCTCCAAAACAATTTGGCGATTAAGCCATACAAGTGCTTTCGTTTGTGTCTTTCCCTTCATCTTTCTATACAGCGCTGCGAGACCGGGGCGCAACATTGGAGCAACGTTAAGGGCCCAGTTAAGGGACCCCGCGATATGCTCACACTCCCGCAAGGTTCTTCGATGTCGATGACGTGCAAATGTCCGCAACTCGGTGATGAGGTCGGATTTGGCTTGATCGCGAAGGGTGATACGCATTAGTTGAGCATCAACATCAAATCCTATAACGGGAAGGGGCGATCCGAACACTTGTTTGCGTTCTTCGTGAGGTATACCGAGCTCATCCCAGAGGTGAAGGAGCTTGACCATATTCCGGGGCAAGAGCTTTTGATACTTGACGTAAAAGGCTCGGTCATGTTCCTCGGCGTACGAGAATGAATCGTCGACATATATGTAAGCAAGGATGAAACGTGTGAAGACTGCTAACCAAATAACAAGTGACATGAAAGCATGGAAGATTCGTTGAGATGCGCGACCCCCAAAAACGTTGGCCCTATCAACATGCCGTCGACCCTCAAAAGAAACTATTTGCTTGATTTGCCATAGCGGGTGCATAGGCATGTGTCGGTAAGCTTCTGAAACGTCCGCTTTCCAAATTACTAGGGGTCCGTCTCCTTCTTGCTGCCTGTATTGACGAAGAGCATTCCCCAAGTGCTGGACATTGTCCAAGGTAACTCCAGCAATATCGGCTTTAGCAATCATCGAGTTGAGAGAAAAGGATCCCGCGCTATGGTTGGTAACCAGCCTATACTTTCCTCCTTCTTTTGGTACAGCGTGAATGGGCATGGTGTACATCCCGGGCAATAAATCTGGTCCGAAGTCTGAGGAATAACGACCGACTTGAACCTCCTTGTCAATTTGGTCACGAAGGAACTCTTGCTCCTGCGAATTTACCGGAACGGGTGTGGCTTCTTCCCATGTGGTTGGATATTGGCCATAATGGGTATCAGCCCATGGCCAGAATCCATGGCGAAGACCTCTGCAGACTGAGAGATAAAAAGAAGGATTAGGATGACCAGCTTTTTCCAACATGGATTGAAAGATGTCGATATTAATAGGTGTGTCGACTCGAAACAGATCGGGACGAGAACGAATCGTGCTTATAGCCTCGACGTTAAGAAATTCGGATGGAGGAGGAGAGGGTAATGCTTCTGCTGTTTCAGTCCAAAGTGCCGTCGGACTAATCACCGATATTTGTTTTCCCCAAATGAAGTGACGCCGGAAACGTTGACCACCCGCTATTGACCTATTTACCTCTTTTGTCCATTGGGCACTCTCCGCGCTTGTGGTTCCCCCTGCAGCTTCCTCGGTCACAAACGTGGAAATAAAGGCACTCATTGGCCTCTTTCTTGCATTCTCCTCGGTTCCACTTATGACAGGGCTCACCCCTTCCTTTTGATTGACGTTTTCCTCCTCCAAAATCTTTCCCTGATTTTTCTCCCGTGTCACGGGCATTCTGCATGGCAACCATTCCGAACGCGGACAAATGACTGGATTTAAGGCCGTCGAACTTTTGAAAGTCGTCGAGCCGGAGATACTTTTGTTGCTCGACAAGGAGTCGAACAGCTCGGTCGAAGTCGAGGACACGCTCGTGAACGGAGTAGAAGTGATTTCCGAAGATGTCGGACATATAGTCTCGGTATTCTCGAACCTCCTCTTCACGCCACGGCATGATGAAGGTGAGGGCCCGAGTCCATAAGTCGGTAGCAATTCCCCAATCCCCCGCTGATTTGACCTTATGACTAACGGTAGGTTGGGAGAGCGAGAGCTCAAATCCCTTCCCAAGGGACTGGGTTTGTTTAGAGTCGATGGCTGTGGAATAGCGTCCGGTGAAAACTTTGTCGAGGTCAACGGCCTTTCCCTCAAGTAGCAAGGTCCATTGAGACGTGGACAGCTTCGGACATCCGGGGGTAGTGGTGATTTTGGTTCGATAATATTTGGGATCATCCGACCACTCTTCGTAACATTGCAGGGACTTTTTGATTCCTTCTGATCGAGAGAGAGAGCAGAAACGGGATGGTTCGACCCACGGACAATATGTGAGTTCGTCGTCTGAAAGCTTTCGTCGTTTGTCCCGCTTGAACCTGCTGCTATCCCCGGAGTCAGACTCTCGTTCAGCACTATCCTCGGTTTCTTTGCTACGTGCTCTGCCTCTTCGATATGCCCTCTTGATGACCTCTCCTTCTGGATCATACATCTCGTCACTCCTATCCGCACGTGGCGGTCTGGAACCTCCTCGAATACTTTCCGGTTCCTCGTCTGTCCTGATTGCGTCGAGGACTTCAAGATAATGCGAGAACCCGCTATCAAAGGACGGGTCTCCTTCAGTGGTGGCTTCGGCAAGTACTTGTTGGATTCCAAGAACTGCCTTTGCCTTTGAGATCTTGCGTTTTCTGTAGTCGATGACAATTTTGAGACATCGTTCAACGACTTCGGAATTAAACGACGTAGAGAGACTTTCTGCGGACTCTCTTTGAGCTGAGGATCGAGTTTGGGAGGATGGGTGTTCATAATCCGACATGGATGAGCTTCAAAGCGATGTTTTTTATAATGGTGACGAGAAAACAAGCTAGTGCGACAAAGGGCAAGTGAGAAGGGGCCTACAAAGAATTCTAGAGAAAACGTACCTAGTGCGACAATGGGCAAGAGAGAAGAGGCGAGGACCTCCTAATTGCCCACACGCACTAGGTAGATAGAAAAAATCTCCGCTAGGGCAGAGATTGCTTAGCATGTGCGTCATGCCAAGAGCGCCCGGAGCGCGTGTCTCAACGACAAAGGGGTAGACCCTGGGCCAGCCCGCACATGGGAAAACTCGAAAGTATCGACCAATTAGACTTGTGTAAAGAAGAATTAAACTCGATTTAACGACAGTACTTACCCCAACAAATCCCGAAACATTGCAACGATTTTTCATATGTATCCTGATCTTGTCTTCCTTAAATCTCCTTTGCCGCCTAAGTATGTGGTTTACTAAGTAGACTAAGGCAAAATAAATACTGAAGTTTTCCTGATATGGACGAAAGGAGGAAGTGGTGGGAGGGCTTCGGGAGGTCACACTATAGCGCAGGGGTCAGCGTGGCGTTTCGAGGCGTGGAGCGACAGACTTCGTGAGATTGTGGTCAGGCTTGGCGCGGGAGGTAGGTGTGATAAGTGGAGGGAGACCTGAAGCGTGGTGGCTTGACAGTGACACAAGCAGAAAATACCTTACCGGGCGGTGCTGGATGTCTGGACCTCTGCTGTAAGTGAGGTAACGCATATACCTTGTTCTTCTCGACATCTGGGAGCCGAAGTACTTCGGAAGGGTAACATGGCACCTACGACTCCTGGCAGTCACCGCAGTGTTGCCAAGAATGCACAGATTGACGAGGGTTGCCCTAGCATTGTTGGCAGATTACTGCCATTCTGCCATACGCAGCCGTGGCGGAACTCAGAACCTGGCAGTTGACAGAGGAGGTACCTCAGAATGTGTGAGACGAATGTATGATATACGTACATAATTTGTACGGATGCCGCTGGGTATAGTCAAACGCTGAGCTTGTGATAGGTCAGGCGGACTTAGAAACCGTTCTTTTCCTAAGCCAGCTCAAAGTCTTGTAGTATTCTACAGCCTTGGCAGCCTCACACCATATCACCCAGTTAGGATGGAGCCCAAAATCTGCATTCCTTTCGATATCGTGGGTGGCGGGGAGCGGGCAGGCGGGCAACAATGAGGTTGGTGGGGGAGTGATGAGCTTCATTATAACTCCGCTTCATTTTGCCGAGGGCACCAAGACTTTGTCACCGTCAGTCATAGACCTAGAGTCTGCGAAGACCTCCACCCAGGCCGGTCGTAACTTGCACATTCACAGTCTGGTCGTATACTAAGCTGCAGCAACGCAACGTACCAGAAAAGCAGCTTCATTTTCATATCCCCAAAGATCGTGTATACTCGCGAAGAAATGCCCATCAGACGTTGCAATCGAAGTCCGAAATTCCGAGTGAGCTCGGACTTCGAGAGCCGCTTATCAGATTATAGCGACTGGTGATTGCACGCGATCTCCATTCTTATCAGATAATCTCCAGATCTAGGAACGCTGCATTCAGGTGAGTTGGTCGAAAACAAACAGCCATTCCCAAAACACCTTCATATCCCGAGCCATGGTTGATATCATGTTAGCAATCATTTATATCTGCAATGAGCTGTTCCAGGGAGGATTATCGACCTCTCGCAATGGATCGATCGGTCACACTCCAACCCAACACAGTGGGTCGATGTCTCAACCAGCAAGACATCAACATTTAACCAGTATGCCGGTTAAGGGCCGTGGAGGTAACATCATTGACATCATGATACACTATTAGTATCATGCCGCACATAAATTGGATCACTGGGACTGTCGGACTCTCTCGAACTCCCTTGATCTTCGCCTGCCAAGCCGCACGACTTCAAGGAGCGTCTCCGCTTCTATTCTTCAAGGTAGATTCTGCAAAAAAAAACTCATAAGCTGACCAAGCCTCTGACTTTTGCTTGCGGATCGTTCGCAGTTATCATGCCCACTGTCAGTATTCGCTCCGCCAGTGCTGTTGCTCCTGCCGACGTAGATGGCAAAGATAACCAATGCCAATCACCAATCAGTGCTCTTTCTTACTCTGCCCCAAAACCTAAGCTACCTCTAAGGTGGCAGGTGGCAATGATTGCATTCACGTGCATGTGCACATGTAAGTATTCATGTCTACGAATTTCGCTGACAGCTCATATAACTGCAAAGTCGGAAATCATTGGTCTAACGTACGCATACATATTTCAATTTCTGCAGATTAGACAAATTATATTTGTGCTCCCAGGGTCTCATTACAACTATGAAGACAACGATCGAGAAAACACTCGAGATCAACAATTCCGAATTTGCTACGCTTGTGAGATTTTTGCTCAACAGAATCGTGGCGGTATTGACGTTCTTGGACTACTAGGTATCTGTGACAAATCTGGTACGACCGATCCTATTACGTTAACGCGGGACCGACGTACTTACTGTCCAACAGGTCAACACCTTCCTCTGCATCGCCCTCGGCTTCGTTATCGACAAATTTGGAGGCCCACTCATGTCTGTCATACTTACCGCATTTCATCTTGCGGGCGCTGCCGTGGAGGCCGGCGCAACGACAAATGGACTCAATAGTTATCATGTCCTGATGGCGGGCAAGATCATTGCAGCTATTGGTGACGGATCCCTAGATAATGCGCAGCACAAAATCTTCGCCGCATATTTTGCGCCGGGAAACGGTTTCGGGGTGTCCATAGGTGAGGCGCCTCGCGATCGTCAACGATTCTTATATTTTATTTTATTATTTTTTTCAGGCATCATATGGTAGGTTCTATGACTACACTTTCAAAACTCATGTGCACCTCTGCCGTGTAGGTCGATAGCAAATCTGGCTCAATATGTCGGGCAGAGCACCGCGAACGTGATGTCCGAAAACCTTGGCTCATATTCATGGCCTCTCTGGATAAGCGCAATAATAAGCCTTTTCTCTCTTCTCAGCGCTATTTGCATTTTCGTCCTTGATAAATACCTTCGTTCTCATTACGAGGTCGTCGATTACTCCAAGCGGGTCGGCCAGCCAAGTGCGGGTAGCATTAAGACTGGAACATTTAATTGGCCGGCCGTGCGCCAGATGCCGTTTACGTTCTGGTTTATGATTCTTTTTGCAACCTTTGAAAACGCTGGTGTGCAGTCATTTGTGTCGATATCCACGTGAGTGAATGTCTTTCCGGTAGGGTAACAAGTGTTGGATTTTCGCAGGCAATTTGCGCAGCAAAGACTCAAGAAAGGAGCTATAGTTGGCGGATGGGTGTCGAGTTTTTACTTGCTTCTTCCTGTTGGACTTACCCCTTTAGAGGGCGTGTTCATCGATGCATACGGGCATCGCGTGACTATTCGTGAGCATCCTCTCGGTTGATAATGCAGACGCTGATCGTAAAACCAGTGTTTCTCTCAGGATGTATGTTCCTCATCTCCATGCTACTGTTGAGATTTTCTGAGACAGTGCCGACATTTGGTGAGCCGAAACGTCTCAGGTAGATGGTGTACTGAACTCGAATTAGTTTGCGCATATATATTTTATGCGTTTGCTCAGGTAGGTGCACAAAATGCCATCTTCATTTACTCACAGTACTTTAACATTATCTTGTAGAGCTTGACGCCAGCTCCGCAAGTGGAGATCGTGCGCAGCATTATACCGGATCCTCACTACTACGCAACGGCGTGAGTTCTTTAGCACATCTTTGCCATAGACCTTCTTGACGTGATTTCCAGCTTTGCTATCAAAAGTATGCTTGATTCTTCTCCCTTTTCGGAACTCTCACCTACTCGTATCACAGAATCGGTTGTTCAGGGCTCCATTGTCATCATCGTGACGGCAGCTGGGAAGCTCCAAGACCTTTCCCCCAACGACTCGCTCGAGAGTGCCGTGACGGTCTGGCTCGTATACGCGTTTGCCTGCGTGCTTGTGTCAGGTGCATTGCTGGGTGCCTGCTATACGTCATTCGGAAAGAGGTATCTACCTGCCGCGCGGCTCTCAGAGGTACGCCCAAAGAATCTGGCAAGGGAAGTTGAGAGGCTTTGGGAGCTACGTCCGCATACGGCAACCGAGGAAGGCAAGCGGGACGAGAACGCAACGCCGAAGCAGAAGGAAGTGGCGTTGAAAAGCCCTGTTCCAGGCTCTGTATCTTTGTATGCGCGCTGGGTAGCAATTGGGGCCGGGTTCAGCATAGTCCTCATAGCTTGGGTGATATTTGGCTTCGGCGTTGAGTGGGGTGTACACGGGAGTGTTGTTGCCGGAACTACGGGGGAATGAAGGAAGTGGACTGACAGTACACAAACGAGAGCATAAGTAGCTTCTCCTTACACAATTGCAGCATCGTATTGTCCGCAGTCCGCAGAATTCGACATCAAAGTTTGGGGCGAACGCTAGTTTACGAACCGTTGCTCACCTGTACAGGGAGAGGCACGTGGGCCTGGAAAAGCAAGAGCTCTGGGCAGGTGTCACGTGGCGGGCAACTGCTGTGGGCGAGAACAAGAAACGCTGACGGCGGTAGAGCATCGTATTGATCTGTTTATCCTGAAACCAAACTTAGACACATAACTTCGTGTCGTGTGCCATGCCCAGATCAGTTAAAATTGAGAAAGTGCTAGAAAATACAAGGTGTGTAATGACAGTAGAGTAGATAATGTTGCATAGATTTACAGTTCAGTGCAAGCCGTATACATAGATAGAAAGACTACATACTCAGTAAATACCCAAGAGCACATTGGACACTCGATCACCTATATAACACAATGGCAGGAATTGGGCAGGGGTGATAGCGCCGACAACACATCTAAGTGGAAGTGTGCGCAACATCAGGTTCTTTGACGCTCAGGCCTATGCAGGAAGCAAAAGTCAGCGACGCCAAAGCAATCTCAAATCTTGTCACATACCCTTTTCTGCGTCTCGATCCATCCTATATCTGCTGAACGCTGTCTCTTTAGTGTTATCGAGTGATGACAATACGTCCTCTGCTCGGTCCCTGAAAGACAATATGGAACGCGTGGACTTGACGTGTTCTCGGAAGATAAGGCCGATTAGAATGTTGAGACAGCCAACGGAAAAGAGGAAGAAAGCAGAGACGAGGGGGAAAACTTTGACGAAGTGAGAAAGAACAGAGGCTCCGATTCTGTTGATGTCCCGAATGAGTTGGTAAGAGATCGATTGGAGGGGCTTATCAACTTACAGGCATTGCATCACTCC
Source organism: Suillus clintonianus (assembly GCF_016758775.1). Taxonomy (NCBI): domain Eukaryota; kingdom Fungi; phylum Basidiomycota; class Agaricomycetes; order Boletales; family Suillaceae; genus Suillus; species Suillus clintonianus. The sequence goes on from NW_024539374.1 coordinate 15,372, forward strand.
CAGAGCACCTACTCCAAAGTTGCTCCCGAGAACGGGGAAGTAGTGATCAAAGAATGCGGCGGGCCAGCCTGGACAGGTTGAGATGACGTACACTCACACACTAATGCCAATATCATACCTAGTTCTGAAAGAATCAAAACGACGGTTTGGGCAATGATCAACAGCCGATTCAATACCGCCCAAAACACGCCCGCTGGCTGATTAGGAACTGTACTGTTTCTACAGCAAGCAAATTGAGCTCATCCGCAATGATGCAAACAAAAATCGCTCACGGGATGTAGGCATAGTTGATTGTGGAGTTGCTCCCGCCATTGGAAAACACATTAACTGCCTCGATGTCATCAACCATCACCAGGATGCTGCTGGAGAAAACTAAAAGAAGGGCGACTATGCTAAGAGTGCGGACAGTGTTGAGACTGATGAAGATATCTGACGGCCATCATCCAGTCAACTTGCAAGTACATTCATTGATTGCAGCAACTCACATGCTTTAGCTGGTAGCATTGCGGGCAAGGTTATACCAGCAATCACTAGAAAAGATATTCAGATACTACAAAGGCAGAAGATGACCAGCAACAGAGAAAGAAAAGGGAGAAGGAAGGATAATGCCTCCAATGGGAGCTAAAATGGATAGAAGGACTCGGACGCGGAGTGAATTGACAGACTTTCAATGGCCACCGGTCTGCTTTTCATTAAACTCGAATACAGGGGAGAGTCCGTTCTGGTGAATAAAGAGCCATTGTCCTCTTAAGGGTCGCCGTCGCTGTGGACACCGTGTGGGTGACCTTTCACAAGTCTAGTCGTAAGTTCTGAAGAACAAACAACAGGGCTGCAGTGATGAAAGTATAACATTCGCCAAATACGGCAAGTCACTGAGATTGAAGCGCCGCGATTGGACCGCGATAGTAAGTACTACATGGTGTGAGTTGGTAAACGTTCATGGATACTCTATGACACTCCAAGGGAGCACCGGGCATCATTTTAGGTACATTAAACGGATACAAGTTATTGAGGATGCGCCCACCGCTCTGACCATTTGACTACCTAGTACCTCACCGTGATCGCAACTCATTCGAAAAGAACAACGTTGGTCGTATCTTCGAAACGGCTATGTATCCAATACGACTAAAGGCTATCAATGCTCAATCCAAAAGGATGGAATGTCTACGTCACATTGATCTTGATACGTGTAGCAAACCAGAACCCTTCATACGAAACGGGATGTCATGTTGTACTACATCTTGACATTGTGCTTTCCGAATTCAGTTGACCTAGTTTCCGCAGCCTCTCGTCAGTTTTTGTCCATGCACTAGAGAGTCTGTAATAAAATTCAGTTCTTGGGCACACAAGTAAGTACATCATCCCATCTTGAGATATTGAGATACGTCGACAGATGGCACAAAGGGCCTGCAGGGTATATGGTTTGTGATACACAAAGGCTACGAGACAGCGGAGGGCAGTGGCGGAACTTCAGGAATTTCCGCCTGCCGCGGTCGTTGAGATCTTCGCTGCTGTTTATCAGCTTGTGTGCGTTCGCGCTCCGCTTGCACAGTTGTCATCATTTCAAGCTGCTGAGCGATGAACTCTTGTGTGTTTGGTCTATATACCTCGGTCAGAACCTTGAACTTTGCACATAGGGACGTGTGATACATACCTCATGCGAAGGATTCTCATAATAGTTTCACCGTTTGACACTTCCTTCTCCTCTTTCTTTACCTTCTTGCGCTCCTTGATGGTTCCCAGATTCCGCTGATTATAGACGCTCTTCACGCGCTTCTTGACAGGAACAGCTTCACGCAAGCTTTGCTGCATGGCACGCACGCACTCTTCCATGAGAGTATCCCTGCAAGAAAAAATGAAGCGTTGTTACCAGTACATGAAACGAGATCGCGTACGTATGCCAGTCATAGTACAAGCGAATGGAGACAACATCCCGATATTTCTGGTTCTGTAGCTTTTCCAGCGGAACGCCTTCGCCTTCCGCATAGAAATAGTCACGGAGGAACTAGTTTTAAGCCATCAGGGATGTACGTACACAAAAGGGCTACACGCACCTTCAGCCACTTGAAAACAATATCTACCTCTTTGTCACTCAGCGGTTTCATGTCACTCGAAAGCTTAGACAACGGCGGTATGAGCAGACCCTCTATTACGACTAGAATCTCCTTCCAGACCCTCATCATTACCATATCTTTTGCAGTCTCGCTAAGATAGGTGTTGAGAATATGAAGGTTGTCGTCAAAATAATCGAACAGAGGAGAGATCGCGCGCTCGATCTCTACGTCAGTGAGTTCCTCGGGCCGAACGCGAGGTTTCTCGTTGTGAGGAAGAGGTACCTGCACCTCACTGGCGTTGGAGCCCAGTGCTGAGCGATAAAGCGCTGTGACATTTCCGAGTGCCTTGTTGTAATCCAGCCCCAGAGACCCGGCTTTGATCAAGGTTTTGAGGATAGGTCGAGACAGTGACTGTCGTATATATGGCGACATCTAGCGACCAATGAGACTTAGACTAAGAGCTCAAGCATCACAGTTGACTTACTTTGTCGATGAATATTCGCATCATGTCTCCCTCACTCCGCTTCAGGAATCGGAAAGCTCGGCCAAAGTAGAACTGCACGTCATCCTTCTCCCCTTCCATACTGATTCGAAGAAGTATCCTCCCTTGGTGGCCATGGTTGGTGTTCTCAAGGTTCAGCCATACATCATGGGTTAAGAAGTCACCGAACTCCTTGGGGTTGAGACATATGAAGGACCGGCCAACAACGTCATGATGACCCACGAGCGCGCGATCACGTATACTGCACATTAACCACAAAGGCTTGTCGATTGATATGTCATGAGTCTCTTCCCCTTTTTACCATATAAATGAGTCATGCTCGTAAGTTTTGGCGGAGACTTACAACGCGGGTTCAAGCTCTCATAAATCGTCCTCGTCTTCACAAGGCGATTCCCAGCCTCGTCACTGAGCGTCACGAAAGTGTCGAGTAATGCAGACGGACTGGTATCAAGCGGTACCAAGTCCTCCGCCATAACAATCTTCACCGCAAAGAGGAATCGCTGCCGCTCGTTCTTGTCGGGAACAGGCGGCCCGTGATTAGCAATCGTGTCAGCAACCTTGTCTACCTGCATCTGGTTGTACAGGTTGTCAAGGAGCTTCCGCGCAGCTTCGACGTTGTTCAGCTTGACGCAAGATTCTGGGCGGAAATTGAATGGTTCGACTTTCTTCTCGCCTGTCGTTGCAAGCGACTTAGCTCTTTCGAGCCAAGCAGAGGACTTCTGCGGCTGCAGGTGGTCTGCTGGTCGCGGGAACATCTCTGTCATGAAATGCTCTTCGACGGAGCGACAATATTGCTCGATTGCCTTAGATATCGTCTAGGGATAGCACCGTCAGCAAACGCCATACGACAAAAATGCACTGAATCAGCACCTTGGAGAGACTGGTGAAGAATCTCGCCTCCTGATACTCATCTGACCATTCGAGGTCCTGCAAGAAATTTATTGGACTACGGAGAGAGTCAAATAGATCAACAATAGACGCGCTATGTCCTTCCGTATTCTCTGCCTCGAACTAAAGCAGCCTTCAATGGAAAATGGGAGAATACAAACAAAGCACGAACCTTGTCTGCCGCCACCGCCTGATAACTCTTGTTCAGCTTAGTTTCAGTGACTGCGAATAAGACTCACAGCTTGCACCCACTGACCAGTCTTATTGTCTGTGTCAATGAGCCATTGATGAACATATGGCATGAAAAACTGCCCAAGGTCGAATTCCAGTTGTCCTCTTGCAAGCAATGAGATTTTCGCCGTAGATCCATGAAACCACTCACTTAGGAGCAAATGCCTTGTACATCGATAGCAACGCTTTCGTTCGTCGGTAGAGCGAAAATATATCTTGTATAGGCACGTCTGGGGTTGGACCATTCATCGACGATTCATACAACCGCTTCGAGGAATTCTGAAGTTCGTTTATGAACAGTGGAACCTGGGCTTCCACCACAAGAGAGACCAGATCGACCCCTCTGAACACACAACATCAGTATCCCGAAGTCAAGCTTTGTGCAAGGTCATACCCAACAAGCGGATCTGCGAATCGCTTGTCCAGCTGTTTTGCTGCCTTCTCTAGCTCGTCCGTCATTAGCAATAATGGCAACGCCCGGTTGACTCCGGGGCTTGCTTGCAAAGATGCCATCTTCTCTTGATAATACTGGACTGACACATCTTGTATGCGAGTTGTCAAGTCTGACAAACGGGCACTGATATCTGCATCAAAACGCTCGACGAGTCCACTCTCCCGTACGTGGTCGAGAATAGTGAGATATGGTTGGATCGCGCTGACTTTTAGGTTTGGCAAGGCATCCATGGCGTGATATAGAGAAGAGAGGAAGATGTTGTAAAGTCCACCATAGATGGATGCCAATAGTTCTGACTATCAAGAAACTCAGCAACGGGTTAGATCATGTGGATTAACCACGCACATCCTGGACGGGCCACTTGTCAATTTCGAGATCTTGAAGTACCTTCGTGATGCCTTGCAAGGCCTCTGGTATGCACTCCATGGGAACGTCGCTACGCTCATATAGTTGCTTGATCTGATCCAAGAAACATGTCGCACGATACGTATGGTTTATGCGCCAACGCATCGCACACTCGTTTATAAGTTCCACATGAGGAGGACTGAGAATACTCAGGGGAACTTCATCAGCATCGTCCACTTCGGCGCTGAACATGAACTCTAGATCCGTGACGAGACAGTATTCGACGAGACGCCTGTAAAATTTCTTGGGATTTGGCGGAATGAACGTGAAATTGTGGCCAACACGAATCTCATCGTCGTCGTCCCCCTGATCGCTGTGGTTCTCCTCACCTTCGTCTGCGGCTCCGAGGAACGAATGCCGGCTCCCAATCGAAGTATGTCGCTTCGTCCCACCAGGAGAGTCGATACGAGTAGAGGACAACGAGCCTGGACGAGCCCCCGATGTGGGATAGATTGAACCATTGCCCGAAGGCATGGACTTGGCAAGTTCGGGATTAATTGATATCATCGCCATCATGAGCTGCGAGAGAATTGAGGTTTCTTGAGTGCGCCAATGATTCCACGCGGTATCATTGCTGAAGTCTTCCCTTCTACCGGGGAATGGCGCGCCGAGGTTAATATTCTTGAGGCAAGTCTGTTATATGCGCATGCTTAGCACACGACTCTTCCTTTTACCTGTCATCTCACCTTGAGGTCTATAACAGCAGCCTACTGATGTTCAGCGACAAAATCTGCTGGGAGAACACAACTTACCTTCTCTGTACATGTTTTCCGCATCCTATCCACCTCGCTCTGCATGGCGCTCTCAGGAATCTTGAATAGGCGTGCCACAATCATCACAAAGGGCATATCCGAAATGTTCTGGCTGACGCTCGATTGTGTGCTGATGGAATCTCCTCGATCGCGCGATACCGATGCAGAGTCGTACCCCGAATCATTCGAAGACTGCGCTGGTGCAAGCTTGGCAATATACATATCCAGTCGTGAATTGAGCTCGGGCGAAACATGGCTGAGAGCCTTCAGACAATCCCGAAGCATCTTCACGAACAGTGCAATTTGGTTGTTCACCTCGACCTTCCACCCGTCATCAGCGAGCGTGGGCTCCTTCCTGAGTACACTGGTGGCTTGTGAGGCAAACATCAAGATCAATTCCTCTATGCTCCTGTTCTCCTTCATCTGCCTCCTGAAAGGGTCCCCCATGAACTGCCCATAGAAAACGGCCATAGTCCGCCTTGTTAATTGGTCAGAATACCTGCAACCATGGCGTCAGCACATAGTCCCAAAGCACAGCGCAATTATGCCACGGACGCAGCGTCTTTCCCCATTGCTATATTCTGTAGTCTCTGCTCCAAGACTTTGAGGAGTTTCTCTGGAAACTTGACGCTCTTCGACCCATCCCTGATGTCCTTGAATATGTCACCTATGGAAACAATGGAGTTGGATATGGCTCCTGAGAATTTTGAGTGGTGTTCCTTCTCCTTTACCTCGGAGGCGTTAGCATGATGGTTCGATACTTTCGGCTGGATGACATAGCTGAGGATACTGTAGATGACAGAAATTACGTGAGGTTGGTGCTGGAACGTAGGGCAAGGGTACGCACGCTACACGCAGGACATATCTATGTCACAGATCCGAAGACAATCAATCGCATGATGGACGATGTTGACTGATGCATACGTACTCGAATAAATCATCGTCGTTGACACGATACTTGGAAATGCGTTTCTCGTGAGCACTGCTATCGTAGCTCCGCTTGGACATGGGTCACAGCCGATATTGAGAGTTCTGAACACGGCACGGCCGACCAATTTTGAACAAAGAAGTCGGATTCCGATAGATTGGCAAACTGCGATTAACACTCTTGGTGGAAGGAGGAGAGCTGAGATATCTACAAGTTGAAAGAAGCTGTACCACCGGATGGTTGTATCATAGGCCACTTTAGCCCTTGACAAGCACCGACAAACACACATAATAATATGTCAAGCCCGCAGCAGACGCCCATAACTGCGCAGTGGAAATTAAGACAGGATGCAAACTCCATCTATGCCATCAATAACTGGTATGAGTAATCATATCTACAATTCGTCATGTCCTGGTTGTTTATCTCCAGGTGTCTGTGTCGGTCCAGCAGACGATCCACTGGCATCGCCAGACTTCGCAGGCGTCTTTTTGACTTTGGGTGCTTTTCTCCTCACCAATCTTTGCAGGTGCTGCTCCAATGTCTTCGCTCGCTCCTGCATCTCCTTAGTCTCTATCGCCGGGTCTTCATTCATCTTCGTCTTCTTTTGCCGCTCAACGCCATCATGAAGCCAAGCTTCGTGCTCTTTGAGTGCTGTCTCGAGCGCATCAAGTTCCTGTGATGACCACTTCGAAGGAACCCCTGCGATGGCGTCTGCCGTAACGTTCTCCCGAGCTTGAGTGAGGAATAATCTAGTACTCCAATTCCACTTTTGTGAGTTATTCAGTGCCTGTGGGAAAGACTCGATCTCCTTGTAGCGGTGCACGATTGGTTTCTCCAGAGTCCTATCCAGAAACAGTAAGCGGTTGAATGACCTATCCCCCCGAAAAACCCTTACTCGAGAAGGGATCGCTTCTCCCATAGCCGCACTGTGTCAGCAGTGTCTCCTTCGTCATGCAGCCATGCAATAGTCTCCGAGAGTTTGTTTGAGAGTGCTTGCCTCTCAGATGGCTGAGAGCATTTCGTGAATGGCGTTTCTGGACCGTCATTCAAGAGATCCCGTAGCTTATACAGGTATCCTTCGAGAGTATTATGTGCTTCTTCCCGACGTTGCTTCGACATCTCCATGTTGTCTAATGTCCTGAGACTGTTGCAACATGACACCCATCAGTCTCATGGGCACAGACAATGCAAACATACCGGTCACGGGCAGCCCGTTTCGCCGTAGGGCTCAGTGGGCCCTGATAATTGTACACAATTTCGATCTCAAGCGGAATGGTACTTTGGTCCTTCACAAACGGCTTCTTGGCCTTGTCCTTCTTATCCGTCTTCTCGTCCTTTGGGATCTCTCCATCAACGTCAGTCTCTAATGGTACCTGGTCGCCACCACCTCCAAATAGGCCTTTCAGTTTCCCTATTCGAGCTTCATGATCAAGAATAGGAAAAATAGAAAATACGTACCAGTGATAGAGTCGTCTTTAATTTCCCCATAGGCTACGGCGTCTTTGACGGTCACAAAGCCAGATTCGGAAAGCACGACAGTCGCCTTGATCACGGGATCGATTGCACCGCGTTCAGTGAGGTTATCAATGGCCTCGGGAATGCCGACAATCTTCGCCTCGAGGATCTCACGGGGGAAGCCACTAGGAACAAACAAGGTTAATAAAATTGAACATATGTATACATGGAACACGCACGACATAACTTCGTTGGGATAGTTCAGCACCAGAGAGAAATCCTCTTTACGTTTGAACGTTAGAGTTTTTCTCGCTCCATGTTTCGACCCAGCAGGCAAGACTGCTGTGTGAATTGTTCGCGTGCCTGGAGTAGATGCGAGGTAGGATGCCTGGATGTCGTGTATTAGGACATCAGTTACACGAATGTCCTTGGTCTTGAATTGACGGGAGAGGGAAGCTCCATAAAGCGCTGCACCAAGCACGGCGGACTCATCGGCATTGACATTGAGTGCGATGCGATCTCTAATAAAAACATGAAAACTACAATTGGCCAGAAAGATAAAACGGGATGCTTACTCGCCAACAGCTGATTTTACAGCGGCCTGGACCATAGGCGTGCGTGAATTGCCGCCTGTCAAGATAACAGATGAGATATTTTCCTGTACGTGATTTAGACAATATTTCAAAAATGATTCAAAAGGGCATGCGCACTAATGAAAGCTCGGCGTTCGAAAGTGCATCATATATGGGCCTTGCAAAACGCGAATGGAGGTCTTTACAAGCGTTCTCAAATTCCGCGCGAGCAACCTTGGTCTTGAAGTCAATATCAAATGCAACGCTCTCCACCTGGAAACCGTGGGCATCAAAACCACGCATTATGTTGAGCCGGCTTGCTTACTGTCGATGTTGCGTCTGAGTTGGCACTGAGGATAGCCTTGACACGTCCAGCCTCCTTCCAAAGCTTAGCCATGCCGCGCTTGTCCTTTCTGATGTCTCGCCGGTGCTTTGACATAAAACTGTCTATCAAAATATCCCGTAGCCTCAAGTCTAGCTCTGTGCCGCCTGTATTTCGGTCATGTCCAACGCCCAGAACGTTGATCTGAGTGAATGACGCCTTCGTCTTGGAATCCTCAGCCGCAGCGAACGAAACCACAGTGGCACGTGTCGAAGATGCGCCAGCGTCGTAGATGACATGGTATTCGGGAGTGGTCGAAAAGGACCTCGTCATAGCGTAGTTTATTGCTACAGCCGTGCCGTCGTTAATCAATGCCAGTGTTTTGAGTCCCGCAATTTCTATTGCGTCTGTAATCGAGTCGCGTTCGAGCTGGGAGAAGTACGGTGGAACGGTGAGGATGACCTCGTTCACCGGCTCGCCCGCTAAATCCTCTGCAAGCTTCTTGATATATGATAGCTGCATCGCAACAAGCTCCTCTGTGCTCCATTCCGTTCCATCACTTTGTTTCAGCGCAACGGTTTGGCGGTCGGTCTCAGAAATTTGAGCGGTAGATATGGAGGTGAAATATGTAACGATATCTGAGTTGAATGGTGCGCCTTGTAGGTATTTCAGGGAAGAGAATGAGTCTTGAGGGAACCGGGAGGCCTGTGTCCTGTCAGACCAAGCGCAAAATGTTGTGGGGAACGACACTCACGATATTCGCCGCGTCAGACCCAAACAATCTTTCGTCTTTCTTCCATGCGACTGAGGACTGTATCTTCCGCTTCGAGTCTTTGTTCAGCAGCACGTCGAAGGGCACGCCGGGCTTCATGAGCGAAGCCTTAATCCAGTCTGACCCATAGTCAACTGCTAGTATCGATGCCAATGAAGTCTCGAGAATAGCAGCAAAGAGAACGAAGAGTGTAACCGCCTTTCTAAGCGAAAGACAAGGCATGGCGAAGACCAGATATCAGCAGCAAAACCGGGCAAAGGGCATCGAACAACAAGACTATGAATTTGGTTTTTTGAACAATGAGCAGTACTACTTGGTTCCACGTAATTAGACTATAGACACGTATTGAACCGGCAATTGCCGAAAAACGCTTTCCTCCTGAACTTGAACGTTCACGCACGTAGAAATCTCCCCCGTCGCACCTCTCGATGATTTAGCTCGTTGTCAATCATGCACTACGTTGCTCCTATCTCGCCACCAATCCAGTCATAAATATCCAATTACCATCAGTACCCATGCGAAGATGACATACTGGAAATACTTTTTGAAGTCACATTATATGAGTATCAAACACCAAGATGAACACGATGCCCTGGTCCAGGGGCATGTCCTTGTCACAAGCCAACGCTTGGACCGCTCGGTGCAATGCTCGGGCAGCCCGCAAATATTTTTTGCAAGATTGTTGGCCAGCCGCAAGGAGCATCACTTACCGGCCACGGTCTCACAAGTGGAAAGGAATGCAAATCCATGCTGAGACAGATCCATTTGGGCGATATCAAGGAGTGAAAGAGGTTGGTAGCGCATGAGTATGCATCAATGTGTCTGGACACATACCTGAATCATGTCTAGGCCTGCCGCACTTTGGTTCTATAGGTATGATCACAGTGGAAAATAGGATGCCATGCGGAAAAATTGCACAACGAATGTCAGGACTCAGGGGGTTGTTCAAGTTCTCGGCCCACACCTCCATGGGTTCGAGGAGTTGAATGGTTTTGTTTATGTAGATCCTGAAGCTTGGAGCCGTGGCTGCGACCCATCAAAAGTGACCTCGGGCGATAGTTGATGAAAAATTGTCATCACCGTCGTCTCATGTGTGAAGATCCGTCATACGATCATGATAGACTTGTGTAGCTCCGTTATGGATATTAATGTGCTTGTGCCCTAGTGGTGTGCGTATAGTTTGGAGTCATTGAAATCATGACGAAGTACGCCATTTTCTTCCGCAAAATATATTGCTGCTCGGACAACCTGTTGTGGGAGAAACGATCGTGGTCGATCCTGTGCTAAGTCAGCATACTTAATACCACATACAGACTTTCTAAAATAAAATATGTAGAGATCTCCGTCCTTTGGAATGGATACAGCTACAATATCTCTAGCGTCCTGACGTCCATCATGTCATGAACAGAAGCAATGTCCTTAACCCGAGAAATGATATTATGATCCGACGCGATTCTCTTGTATTCCCCACCACGCTGGTGCGCTAGAAAAAGTGCACCAAAGGGCTGTCCGAGGTGAACCACCAACCTCAACGCTCGAGACTCGGAATCCATCAGACCATCTTCTCCAGAATTCCTGTTGAGTGACTCGTCTGACGGAGCCTCAAATTCAGACCACCCATCCACGCTCTGCGTACAGTCTGCAAAGTCAGGCAGCCCAAGGTCATACCGATCCCACGGACGGACGAGCAAGAATGTTTGCTGGGTGGGCCTTGCCGGCGAGAATTGAATCAGTCTGTCTTCGGTGGTGATGAGCAGGTCTTGAAGCCCGTTTGCTTTGATTTCATACGTGAAACATGTCTCCCTGTCTTGACGACGCCTCCGCTTGACCTCTGTGATGGGGAATGCAAGGCAAGGTAGATGCAGTCTGGAGGTCATGAAACGAGGAGCGCTGAGATTGTCAAGGAGAGTATAAAGTGATGAAGCCGACTCCACGGTCGTAGCATTTCGTAACGAGGAGACCAATGTCCGGATCTCATCTTCAGGTAAACGTGGCAGCGTGCAAGGCGGAGCTTTGTATGACGAAATGTCGGCTGGCAAACAGCTATTGAACACGGATGATTTTCCGACCCAGTCAAGGGCAGTGATGTCGCCCGAATGAGCTATTATCTCCTGTAAAAGCCGCCCCAGCGCGTTTTGCTTCTTTTCGCCATAGATTACAGGTAGGTGAACGCCGAAGATGCCAAACAATGAGTATGCAATATCCTCCTGCAACGTGGTGACACGCGCCGACGCCCATTGGAGTTTCTCTCGCGCGCCTCTCATCCCCGGTCGGAAGGCAACGAGGGCCCGGGCATTTATGCCTGTTGAATCCTCCAACTCGCGCATGATAGTGGCAGACTCCTTGTGGTTGGGAGAAAGGTCGTTGAGATATAAGGTCCAATCTTTTTGATAGAAGAGAACGACACTAGGAGCCAGGAATTCCTGAACGGTCCATCCTCGCGTGTTCCAAGTGCTATTTGCCAGTGCACCAGACTTCGACAAAGGCGGAACATCCGACAGGTACACGATCGTGAGAGATGAATAGCGATACCAGACAAACATGGAGTTGACTGATTCTTGGAGCTCAACATTGTTGTTCTGGTCAATGCAACATGTATCGCTCCACGCCCAGCGATACCCTGCATCACGGGAAATCTTGCAGAACGTCTGCAGCTTCACCATGGTTCCGACTGGATCCAAGTCGTACACGACTTTGTCCTGGACGTCGTGCAGCAATGGCTCCTTCCTCTCCCACCTATGTGATAACATGACCCAACCGAAGTATGTCGCCACCGCGTCTATAATGGGTTCCATGGGGAGGTACGGATGCACTATCAATGAAGACATAAGCTTCTTATACTCTGTGCTTTCCATGAAGGCATTTATTTGTGCCTCTCGATCGCATAAACACCCAGTGAAGGTGTTGAGTAGACGAAGTGGGGCATTTTCCAGCTGAGCATGGATGGCTCTTTGAATAGCATCGTCTACGTCAGACGGACTGACATACTGTAGACGCAGCTCTGGAAAAATAGTTCATTATTTTCTACTTGACGGATGGGTTTGTTGGCACTCACGTCGAATTCGAGCGTCTGGAGAATCACATATCTTGGCGAGCATGACTTTGAAGGCCTTTATTGCTTCATCGTAGCGGTGCATCCCATGAAGCACTGCATGCTTCCGTTCGTACCCAATATAAGACGAAGGGGTGAGTTCGATGACCTATATATTACCGGAATCACTATAATTGCAAATAAATCATGGATATCACCCGCACCTGTTCCGCGTCGTGAAGGGCTTCCGCATACAGGTTTGCTACCAAATTTGCCTTACTGCGGTGCGCAAAGAGGGAATAACATGAGGAATCCAGCCTGATCCCGGCTGAGTACAGATCAATAGCCCTGTCATAATTGTTTGCATAAAGCGCCTCGTCGCCCTTTACGATGCATCGTGATGTGCAGTCTTGCTTGAAGGCTAATCGATACCAGAATGAGCACTGATATTTAAGTTATCCAAACCCTTATAATACTTACTGCTAGACCATTCGAAACAGCTGTTCTTTACAGCCTCGTCAATCATGAGCATCATACATTGATGAGATTCAACCGCTTCAACCAATCTGTCCGCTCGGAGGAACGCACCGCACCGTCTTCTATTGGCGGTTTGCCATAAGGAATCCAGCTCCCAGCCGAAGAGCTATTCAGAGCAAATCATCAATTGGTGAAGGTGTTGTGGCTTCGTGGCGACGCACCACGGTGAATGTTTTCAACCTGGGTTCGAACAGTGTTCCGCGTAAGAACATGCCAGTGATAGTGGTGATACCAGTCGTGAATTGTTCGGCAGCTTTGCTGTACTGTCCGTCCTCGAAACAAATCATTCCCTGCTGCACGTGTAGATATGACTGTAAAATGCATCTCAGCACAAGACGCATATGGCCCGGCAAAAAGCTCACGTCGACGATGCTGCACGGAAGTGTGTCTAAATCTTGACAAGCGGTGGCTACATCTTGAACTTCCCGCATTGCTTCATTGCGGAGACTTGCATTAAAAAGCGCAATAGCCTAAGAACAAAGTTTTAGATCTCGTAATTGAATGTGAGAAACGGCGCCGAGGGTACCTTGATCAATCGTAAAAGATTGGTGGTCATGGGATCATTCTTCGAGAATGTGAAAGCAAGATTGAAAGCTTCCATGGCATCCCAAAGCTTCTCCTTGCCGCAGAGGGCAAGGGCCTTAGAAATGAAGCCCATTAATGAGGGCTGGATGGCAATAGACTATGTCACAAACAAGTTAGGTGGACCGTTAACAGAGCCATAATGAGCAGTAAATCTTACCTCAACTGCATCTTGAAGTGCATGGTCCCACTGCAAATTTCGCGCCCTTACAACTGAGCGATTGGCATAGGAGTTGTAATTGAGGTGATCGGCATTTATTTCTTGTGTCAACAGTTCTTCAGCAGTATGCAAGTCTCCGGTAATGCAAGCATTGCGAACCGCTGTGCTGATAGCGAGGATCTGCAAGAAGCATGCTTGCATTCCATGATGTGTACGCATTGAAGGAAAACAACTCACGTCGTGTTTTTTGTGACTACGAGAGGCTTCGTGCTTGTCCGGGAAATGATTGGGTATAATCTCGTGGGGCTCATTGTCGGTTTCGTGACCGTACGACTGTGATGGCGCAGAACAAAGTGAGTTATGAAAAGTAAAAATGATGGATAAGAGTGTACCTGGATGTCTCTGTGGGCAAGATCCTTCATATAGTATGATTAGGGAGAATTTTATTGCAGTAAGAAATTATTCACATTCATATATTGAGGTGCTAATGATGGCGGATTCTGGTAAAGATATTATTAGAGGCGCGATGTAAGAGAGGATGGAAATATACGCTTACAGTAGCTTTGGTAAGGAGCTTCTCAGAAATTGGTCTCTTTACTTTTTGTTGCTTCAGTGTGTTCTTGATAGACCAGATTCGAACTTTCCCGTCCGACCCTCCAGTGGCAAGCAGTCCTCCATTAGGCGATATTGCGACAGACTCAACTCCCGCAATGTGTTCGAGTGCATGTCCTATCTGCTGGTGTGACTGTGTGCTCCACAGCCGCACAGTCTTGTCGTCTGAAGCAGTGACAATGAAGTCATCAGAAGAAGATATGGCCAGCGAGTGGATGTAGCTAGTGTGACCAACACAAACTTGGCCAATTTTGTTTCCTTTAGAAGGGTTCCAGAACTTTACGGTTTTGTCGAAAGATGCGGAGACAAGTTGGTGGCCATCTGGCGACCATACAACACTTTTAACCCAATCTTCGTGAGCGTTGATCTTGAGCAGAAGCTCGGCGTTATCGGTGCGCCAAACCCGGATAGTGTGATCCCGTGATCCGGAGGCTAATTTTAGCCCATCTGGGCTGAATGCAACACTCAACACCCAATCATGATGACCTCGGAGTGTTGCGAGAACAGTGCTAGTCTCCGCATCCCATACAACAACCGTTGTATCACAGGACCCGCTGGCAAGTCTAGTACCGTCTGGGGAGAAGCAAACCGAATACACCGAGCCTGTATGCTTGACCAACCGACTCAATACCTTCTGCTTGCTCTTGACGTCCCAGATGATGATGGTGTTGTCATCTCCAGCGCTCGCAATTCGCATGTCGTCTGGCGATACGGCGACCGAGTTTACCCAGCCCTTGTGTCCCTCGAATGGCCCTTCTACCAATGTCCCTTTCAGCACGTCCAAAATTCGCAAGGTGCGATCGCATGAACCAGTGACGACTCGTCGACCGTCTTTGAAAAACGCGACTGCCCATATTGACTTTGTGTGTCCTCTCATCGTCCGCAATGGCGCCGGTCGCCCTCTCACAGTGAAATATGCTACCAAATCAACCAACATGTCGCGTTGGCCTAGACAGAGAGATGGACAGTCAGTAGCAGATGACGAGGAGTGTACTTCAGAAATTTAAGCGGTGTGTGTGAGTTACATCAAGGTTTCCTGCCTATTCATCCAATTCTTGTAACTACTTGTCCTGGATTCTTGGCCACGCTGCAGTGCCATAGCGTGGAAATGATTCGTTTCTACCCCACTGCCTCTGCGCATGCACAGCCAGACACTCCGATGCTGTATGTTCAATGTAATTTCATCACTGTGCGTGCACTAATAATATCGTTTTGTTCTGCAACCACAACTACTCTATTTGTCTTTCATTACCTCCAATAGGGGCCTGGACCGGGTTGGACAGTCATCCGATTTCAATAGTTGTCTACCAGCCGACATTTCCTACTACAAACTTCCACCATACCCGCTCCCATTTCTATCCAAAGACGAAATACAGATATCGGTCTCCACGCTGCGCCATACTGTGGCGATGGAGTCGGTTTTGAACCTGCATACCCGTCTTGATAAACCGCATTTGCCATGCATCGCATTTCTGGTCACAGAAGTCATGCGGAGACCTGGTCAAGAACAGGAGACACATTCCACGTATCAAACCAAGGCAAAAGGTCTTCATGATGCGCGACAGAACTACGGAAGACAGGCTGATTCAGTTCTCGCCGGAAAGGTCTATTCAGCAGACATTCTTGCTCATCCGTCCGTGGAATCATTATGATTTCGAGCTGCCGGACTTTGCAGACAAGACGCAGAGCATGGACGATTTTACTGAGCCTGGATCTCCGTCAGATGATCCGATTGGGACCATCGACCGTCTGGAGACGATGGGCCGGCTGATTCGCAGACTCATACGTCAATCGCTCGCCTTGGAAGCGTTTTAGTGCACTTTTGCTAGGGGGGCGGCGTGACAATGGGCCGGCTGATTCGCACTCTCATATACGAGAGTTGAAGTTGGTCGTTCGCCTTGGACAACCTTTTGCCGCACTTCTGCTAGCGCAGCAGCGGGGTGGAGAGTACAGGAGGATCGCGTCGGATCACAATATCATTGCACGAGTCGGGGACACGGCCTCCGTTGATGACATGATGGATGTCAGGACACTAGAGATACTGTAATGCATTCTTGTCGAAGCATCTCTGACGCATTTTCATTTATATCGTGACAGCGCCCGCATAACCCTAGGTGCCGCATTGTGCACCTATCATTTATACCGTATCGCATCGTATTAATCGTATTGTATCGTAGTATAATATCATTTAGTGTCTCACAACAAGCACTTGCATGTCTGGCAGGTCGATATCCATCCGTTCGTCCAGTCACTTGTGATATGGTGCGTCCTCGTTTGTAGTTCCGCATGTTGATACGGAATCCGGATGCATTGCCTTGCCTCGCGACGGATTTGGACAAACTTCCGCACCAACTTGACTATTCCGAATCGAGTCCTGAAGCGCTCAACTTGAAGCTTGAACGTTAACTGGTAGCAAACGAGTCACGACGACGACGAAACATGCTGAGCACGAGGCTAATTCGAAAGCTCTTGAAACGTCTTTGGCAGATATTGGCAACGCTCACAACTTCATCTGCCCAGCGACTGCGCATTCTCATGGCTTGCTTGCGGCGCTTTGTCGCCAAGGTTCATGTTTTACTTGGACACATTACTGACTCAAAGTCCTCTACTGCAGACTCATATTGTGCTGGGGCTTCCAGTGCACGATATCCACAGGCCACCTTGCCATTACCAATAACTTCCGGTCACGGTGGTGCAGCAAACGGCACTCAAGATGCGACATCATCTTCAACTCCGTTCGCCATGCCTGTTCCATGCATTCCCCAGCAAAATGTTTCACCTTACACGTCTTCGCCCGCACGAATTAGTAATGCAATTCCTTCCAATGCTGCTCGCACCACTCCCCATTTTGAGCCATTCGCTGCGAACGATGTTTTGCGATACGATAAACATCCTCATGCGTATGTGCAGCACCCTCTTGATAGTATATAGTCTTGAGGAATCATTCTTCAGAGATAAATCTAGCAAGTGTGACCGAATTCCGGAACTCATGAGATGCTTCCCTAACAAGTGAGTGTTACATCAGACAGGCAATATTTCAATGGGATGACACATCATGCACTGACAGATCATGTCCATGGTTGAACGGTGATGATTGGCAGTTATGCATACACCCTGAAGGCGCGCTGTATTTGTACAATGAGAATCAAGTAAGAATTCGATCATGAAGGACATAGATGGTTCATGGGCCCACTGAACATATTGTCTTCTTAGAAAACGTTCACCGAAGCAATCATGGACCAAACTACGTTCCAGTTGCTCGCTGGATGTGTGAACGATTTGTACAACCTGGCACACGCAAAATCAGCGATCTCCCAAACCAGCGATATCGAGCTCGTCGTGCAATTATGGCCGGCTGAAGGCGGCGAACAAGCATTCTGTCAATATTACTTCGCCGACCACGCAGCTAGAACGCTCTTTTGGCTGCACGATCACGAACAAGCGGCAAAGATATTTAGCGGGCTCCGAGGCGTCCATGATCCGAGTCACATTCGTGCGTTATACTGAACTTTAATCACGCTTTTAAAAACTGAGAAGCAGGATATGCCTTGGAGTCCGAATACTGGTTTGTCACTTGCAATTGTGTGAGTTTCAGTCACTTCTCACATCATTTTGATCCCAATGTGCTTCCAGATCCTGTATGACCCTCAACGCCTGAGACGAGCAGGACGCACTGCGAACGCTACCCGAACCACCAGATGGATCGAGTCAAGCTTCTCAAAGAACTGAGGGAGAATGTCATGTATGCGAGTGCAGGTAATTATCGCCTGCCATTAACCCCCGATTGTTTTTGAAAATGGTATTCTAGAAATTCTCACTTCGGACATGTCGTTGTCGCCTTTTGATGCCGATGAACTCTTCAAAATCCTGGAGCTGATCAACCATCTTCAAGGTGCGAAAGTTTCCTTCGAACCGTTTACATTGAAGCGTTTAAACTATTATACATCTCTAGAGAACGCCGAGGGAAATGATTTCCCTCATTCTAAATGCATCATTGGTAAGCAAAGCACATACGCATACTTCAATCTCGCCTGAAGTTATCGATAGCGAGGTTCATGCACTACTTTTGTATGGTCTTCATTTTAGTGTCGGGTCAGGTTGCTCATTCGTTCTGAAGATATAACCAAGTATTTTAACTTCTGTGGCCTACCTTACGCTCGTCTCGATGCTGATAGATCCGTGTATGAGGAGGATACTAGTTTTCATCCACTGATCAGCACGCTTTCTCTACTTTTCGAGGCTATGCTTTTTTGGGCACCGCAAGCGCACTTGAAAGATATTCGAAGGGTGTGGGTTGATGAGTGCATCAACACGCCCCGGTGGAAAGACTTCAACAGAAATCTCATGACGGAATGGAGTGGGATCACCATTTATGTGCGTATCATCAAATCACCCATTCCGCTCTATAATTTGGTTCCTACCAGTCAACCGTCATGTTAGCCGTAGACGTGAGTTTCCTCGCAGTGCCGAACGTGAACATCAGCCAATCACAGTCGATCGGGATCATTGCCACATATCTCTCGATCATCTTCATCACTGGCTCCTTGGTCGCCTCAGTCCTGCTAGCGCGTCAGAACCAGAGATATGGTTTCGAATCTGCAGATAAAGCGGCAAGTCGTCGTCCTTGCGTCCTCTTTGCAACGCTAACTAGTCTACTTAGGCCGAATTTCTATCAAATTTGACAGGCACGTTTTTTGGAGTAAAAGCCCTCGCCACAGTTCACAGTCTCCCTTATGCAATGCTTATGTGGGGGTACGTGGATCAATATTCTCTAGCCAGTACAATTGATTAACATGCCATTCGCTAGAATGATCTACTTTGCAATTGGCCTTCTGTACAACGTGTTCAAGTCTACGACGACAGCCATGCTGGCATCGGTTGTCAGCGGGTCCGTGGTCATCACCATGTTCATATTGTGGTTCATCTGGGCAGCGAGAGAGATTCATATTTTCAAGCGACTGGCTAAGCTTGTTCTTTCTTCTCTACCAGGGAGAGATATCCAACCTTAGCGGGAATTTTGATTGTGTCGACCGTTCAATAGCATTGGCAGGAGCTTTATATCAATCGAGTCTTCTTCAGTAAGAGGGGCAGATAACATATTATGCCTAAATTGATGTTACTCCCCCGCAATGGCTCACGCACAACGTCCTAAATGTACACTTCAACCGCTTGATGCGTAAGCTAAGCCTTTAGCACTGCGTTCTGATGGTATATTTATATACACTCTTCGATGTAAGTCCCGAGTCTGACTTTTCTCATCTACGTTATCCCACTAATATGATATGGATCAACGGGTCCATATATATGCGGTGGTCTCGGCAGGGATATGTGGGTGTGCACCGTGTGTGGCAGGCCGCAGCTGTAGTGGGCTGTATCTTCAAGTTCTATCGACGGGGAGTCTATCACCGTGGTATATATCAGCAGAATCCTATACCTACGCACCGCCTGCACACAGCAATATAGGGTGACGCACAACAGCTATCCTGTGCACAGTGAACGATATTCTGATGAAGGGACGTACAGGATGTTTGTAAAGCTTCTTGGTTGCTTGTACCCAAGGAAAATTATACTGGTCCAAATTTGACCTGAGTCTTCCGAAGCAATGACTCTCGGAAGCCTAGTCTCCTAAGGACTGATCAGAAATATCTGTGGAATGTCAGCTAGGTTCAGGGCACGTTCAACAGAATCCGGAGTTTTCCCTGGACCTGATGATGCCGGCAACTTGTCCCAGATCCAAACATGCCATATATATCCCTTCTCATCCGATACAATGCTATGTTTCTGTGCGACGTGCTACTGGTTTGGTCATTAAGCGTATGCCAGTGCAGTGTGCAGATTCTCTGAGCAACTTTCTTTCGAGCTTGAATGTCGTTCTGGGTGTTTTGATCGAGATCCCGTTCATGAAGCCGTGTTCGAACTCTACTGCAACGTCCAGACTCCACGGCAATTCGAAATGAGACCGTTTGGATGCACGGACAACTGCTTATGGAAACCACGAGGATACAGCATCGCACTGCCTTCTTCCGCATGTTCTTGCCATGCCATGGCAGCCAGCGTCTGCCTCATAGTAACTTTGGTTTGCGTCCCGTAAAGCCCTGGTGATCCGAGCCTTCGAGATCATTCGTTGATCATATCTTAGCGCCAGTCAAAGGGTATATAAGGCCCATTCTACTTGCGGACCCCCCAGATCTCCTGGTCTCCCAACGTTGTTACGATGAAGTATGCGTCACGAAAGTTCATCGACCTCATCCAGGGCGCCACATCCAAGTGGGCCAACTGGGATCCACCAAAAGAAATTGCAGTATGTGAAAAAGCCTACTTGTTTTCAATTGATCTGACAAAAAGCAGGTAGGCGACTATGGAATGATCATGAATGAAACCGGAGAATTCGATTGGGAAGGAAACATATACAGTGCACATTTCCAGGAGAAGCTTAAATCGTCCAAATACAAATTCGACATCGACCTGACGGATGAGGCGCTACGCCCCAAAGAACAGGAAACAGGGGACGATAGATTCATCGTCAAATCGTGGGGTGTCACTACCAAGGAAGCCAATGTATCTTCTGACGTGTGGGTGGTACAATTTACAGTGTTTAGCTCATGTATCTCAACTGTGTTGCAGCAACGTGCCGGGCGCAGTGAAAATCCTCCTCAAAGTCGATATGCACTTCGATGGTGACAAACCAGCAGCTGTGCTGGTCATGCACAAGCCAAGACACAGCTGCCTTCCTCATGACGAGCGCATCATCAGGCTGCTCAAGGCCATGCCTGATATCCTCAAAGGGAAGTACATCGTCACCGAAGTGGTATCTTGCCAAGCATATATGATGCACCTGTCTGAACAGAGTAAGTCTGGCATGTGCAAATTCAACTTCTGCTCTGTTCACACTTGGCGTAGAAGTAGACAATTTTTCTGTGACACTCCAAGCCACCGGGCCTGTTACGCCACTTGTCAGTGCTGGAGGAGGAGCCGGGTTCACCTGGTCTTCAGAAGCTGCCTATGGTCTTTCCCGTCAAGGAAGCGACTCGACTGCAAAATACGTACCCCTGTATAGGCTGAAAAAGCCTCGTGCCAAGTTCTGGGAGTGGCCTTTTGGTCATCGCGGAAATGAGAAAAGTGACGATGTGATCGACAGGTGAGTTAAAATCGTATCGTGGTTCGGCAGTGTTGTAACCTCTACAGGTGGGAGGATGTCGACCCACCTTGGGATCCCCTCGACGATGAGGGCGAAGAAGACGAAATCTACGATGCAGTACGCTGTCAGTTTTGTTTCTATTAGAACCTGACTTGATCCGTCTCTCTCCAACAGGAGATGCATGGTGACTTCGGCGTTTTCAATGATGGTTATCCTGAGTAAGTGCTGCTCCTGCGTCAACCTTGTACATGTCTTGAGCACTTCTCACAGTGACCATGATGATGATTGATGAGTTGCAATCACTCACGAATGGTGTTACTGCTATTCCACTCGAGTTCAGGTGTTTCCCAAAGGCCAAATCGTGCCACTTTGTACACAGACGATCGACATCTGTGAAAGAGTATCAACACAATAATCTACATGGACAATGTGTCATTTCTCCTCAATTTGAACGTTATACATCTCTGCCGATCGCCTTGTACATGGGTATGCTGTAATATGTCGCCGGACAGTGCGCATGGTATCGCAATCTTAGGGACCTCAACGTTAACATGCGTGTCTTGCCGCGACGGCGTGACACATGAGATTCAGCTGTGATCGAATGAATAATACACTTTGAGGTTTCATTTCGTACCCACATCTTGGGAGCGTCACCCTTGAACTCCTGAGGGACAGACTAGGAAATTCAAATAGAAGTCGATTTTATGCAAAGTTAGAGGTGTACACATGGGCGATGAACATATTGATGATGAGCATGTAATTGCTTGGCCACAAGCTGCGCGTAGCCCTGGACAGCATGTGCATCATAGCTCTACCGTTCTCGGCACGATTTCGGTCAAATTCCTCCTCATTTCTCACTCATGTTGGTACAGTTATGCATTCAACATGTCCTGAACACGACCATTGAATGATTAATAACATCTTATGTTTACAACAGATCCAAATGAAGTTCATTAGCTCAACTGCACCACCTCAACCCCGTACACGTTCATGAGGCTCTTGCCATGGTACCCCTATGTCATCGTTTGCCATCAGTACGATAACCGCATGAGCTGACTCTTACCTAGAATCTTGAATATTTCCTCTTCCGTCTCGGATGCAACAATGTTACCTTGAAAGGTGATGAGGATGAAGTAAATTTGGCTCCAGCTGGGGGACACACCTGCGGAAACCTTGACACGTCTATCCCGGGGATCTCGAACCACGCCTGCATACAGACCGCGTTGGTTGAGAGAATACCCAAGGACGTTCGCCTTCATTCGCATGGCCCGATTGAACTGTAGTCGCATATATGTCTGAATCATTTTGTCACACAGAAGCTGTTCAAACATGCTTACGATATCGTCACCCTGTATATACATGGTCACACCACAACAATGGAGCACATACAGATGAGCTACTTACCGTGTAGTAAAGGAGAGCTGCTCCTCTATTCTCCCAAGGAACACATAAGATATCAATGCGCCGACGCTTTGAATCCGGTTCGGGAAGTTTGCACAACCCACGATAACATAATTCAAGGGCGGAAAAATCATCAGGCAAAGCCAAATCCTCTGTCAGGATCCCCGCAGCGTGCAGACGAGCAAGCAGCTCCGGAAGAAGACCTAAAAAACGCTCCTGGTAAAATGGTATCAAGTCATGAGAAGGCACAAGCGTTCACCTGCATGTGTCATCCCATCTGAGGTTGGTCGAGTCACTAGGACATCAATGTCGCCACAAGTAACTTTGCCCCTGTCGAAGAACATGAGGGTATGACAAATAAAAGCAAATCACCCGCAGACCTTCTGAAGCTACCCATGATATTAATGTAAAGGTGCTCGTCGAGCTCGAGAGCTGTTCGTGTCATGCCAAGGTCAATAAGTCGTGAATGATTTGTAAAATAAGACTTTACCAATGGGTTTAATCAAGTTGAAGATCTTCTCTGCTTCACTGCGTGGCATTCTATCATTGATATCTGGCAAAAAAAACCAATCAAATAAGCCGATACGAGTGGACATGAAGGGCGAACCATCATAGAATCGTAAACCGATTTCCTGCACGTGAGATAACTTGATAGCACCCTTCCGAACTCGGACATCATCGAGAGTCCGACATCCGTTATTGTACCACATAGAAGCTATTTGTCGGCCTACGCCAAAGGATCAGAAGGTTGACAAACGGGAGCGCCACCTTCCATACCGACTCCATATATTCCCTGAAATAAATTAATGGCTTCGACATCATCCGTTTTTTTCGTAGCCGATGCGTCTCAAATCGCCGGTTTCGATAATTTCCATAATCTAGCAACATACGTGTTATGAGAGCATAACGTTAATGTGCGTCACTGACACACCTTCCGGGCGGTCTTCTCACCGACGCCGTTAATTGACCGAGCCTCATTGAATGATTTGATTTTCTTGGGATAATTGCGCAAGGCACGAATACCTACTAGAGTCAGCAATGATGGTTCCGATGTATGGATATTGCGCACATTTCGAGTAGCTGTACACTCGCCAACGATCTTCATCGCCTAATTTTGCCTTGTGTAACTCCATAAGTTCTTCCAACTGATCGCGTGCTCTATCAGCTGCAGATAACGTTCAAATGCACATGCGAACCTTATCAATGATATCTTGATTTGCGCATTCGCGCTGCTGAGGTTCCTTACGGTCGCATGTGAAACCCTTCAGGCACCCAGCATTCGAGGTTAGCTCCAAGATTTCGAAGATAGCCACTCACGCGCCGAGGAACCTGTGCTGGTTTCAAAAACTCTTCTTCATCATCGCTTTCGTCTGACTCGCTCTGTCCAAGACCTCTCTGAAAAGGATTGAGTAAAAAAAATTGTTTGACATGATTACTCACATCTTGATCTCGGTCTGCCTTGGCCTTCTCGTAAAACTCTGCAAGAGGATCTTCTGCGTTAGACTGTGGCTTGTGGAAGTGGTTGCTTTGGTTATTATTATGATGGGCTGTGTTGGAAGCTTTTCCCGTGGGAACGAAGGTCAGGGGTGCAGGAGGAAGAATGACTAGCTTGGGCGCTGGGCCCTGTTGATTTTTGATTTGATGATCTTCATCTTCAGTGAAGGAGCTAAAAAATATGAACGTATAAACACATGGTTGAAGGGGAACTGAGAATGGACGTACGAAATGCGACTGAAATCCCCAGCAAGATCGTTCGTAGAGGCGCTCACTTCACCTTTTGCTTGAGCCAATTTCCCCTGTCCTCTCTTCTGCCAGCTTCTACCGGCATCGATGCGTTGAGGGAATGCCGCATGTAAAAACTCATAATCGAGAAGACTTTCATCATCATCTGTAGCCTTAGCCTTGCCTTTCGTAATAGTGTGTGCTTCCTCGTCGCGTTTGACCTTGTAGTGGCCAGAACGACCATACCCGGATATCACCCAACTCCAAGTAACAGTTGGGATATGGTCAGGGATCTCTTTCAATGATTTAAGCCCGAGGGCTTTCAGTGTCGGGCGAGTTGTCGCATCTGTCACGATGTGAGTCACGGTGCTAGGATCGTATGATGGCACCAAAGTGCCACCATGTTTGATGATCTGAAATCTTAATGTTAGACACGTACCGCTCAACGACATTGAATAAAGGATGACGATCAGCACGTGGATGTTCCGTAATGTATGTCAGCATTAAAGGCGGAGATGAAGGTGCGTAAAAAAGTAGATCGCGAAAATATTGCCTGGATAGGGAAAGTAAAATATGGGAAACTTACATAGTCCATGCGACCGCGCGTCTGGACGCTGGCATACTGCATGTCCCCACCGACATACAAAATTTTCTTGCCCTTGAGGTAATCGGTCTTGCGCTTCTTTGCCAAGTCAAGATTCAATTGCAACTTCTGTGCATATTCGAGAGGCGTGACGAGCGCTGGTTTTTCTTTGGTTTTCTTGCCTTTGTTTTGCTTTGAAATATCGGCCTTATTCCTTGAGCTGCTTACAGTCTTCCGGACCTTTGAAGGTTTGACTACTGTCGCTCTAGTTGATGATGCGATGCCTTCTGTATCTGATGACAATGAAACCGAGGTACTCGAGCGGCGTGATGCTCCAAGAGGAGAATTTCTGGGGCTCGTGATATTGCTGGTACTCATGGCTGAGAGTTCTAGTAGCTCTGATTGTGGACTGGGTATGCCAGGTTCTGGCGCGAAGGACTGTAACCTCTCGTTCTCAGTGGATGCTCCTTCATCATGTTCCGAACATGGCATGCGCGCTTCCGGACTGCTGCCATTTGTGGGCTTTTGATTGATGGCATCACGAGCTACCGACTTAGTAACTCTTGACTTGCGGGCCCTTGCAGTGGAGTGGTGGGGTATGGGTCTCGCCGGCGGCAAATCATGATCTTTGGTATCTCCATTGCCTTCGTGGTGAACCGTTGGCTTCGTGATGTGAGATACAGATCCAACTACTGGCAACTTAGCTGCCCCGTGTTCATCAGAGCTTGATTCATCGTTGTGGCTCTGTATTCGCGAAGTAGACGAGGGATCGACCGGCGCGCAGTTAGTATGTGGGCCAAGAGAAGACGACGTAGTTTCGATTGGGTTATCACCCCTTTGGTGGGCTGCAAGTTGGGGAGTTCGGTTGGCGCCTTTGCTCCGTGATTTATTTGAAGCTATAGCACTGTGTTTACATGGGTTAGTTGAGGGACAATCAGACTAATTCTAAATTGAGATAAGGGTCAACGCGACGTACTTTGCGGCATGTTCAGCATTGTCACGACGTGAGAAAACAGAAGGTTGAACGGCTACTCCTGAAGTGGTCACGTTGGGAATCTCGTATAGCCTTGGTTTCTTCCCCTGGGCTGGATGTTCGGGTTCTGCTGACTTGCGCTTCAATCTGTAGAATGGATGAACTTATATTTGTAAGAGTTACGTGAGAAGGTAAATGAGACACACTGCCTGGTCAATTCTTTGTCAGATATCTGCTGTTCTGGGGTGATCTCTTCCATGTCAAAAGTGAGAAATGGTCCAGAGCGCGCATCAACTTTGCGCGGGTGACCTTGAGCGTCGATAACGCGATTGATAACATGACTTCTGTAATTATCCACCTCAGGGAACTTCCAAAAGGGAGCCAACTGAGTGACGCGTGACTGGCGTACCTGTTCCTATGAAAATCTTCCAGTCGTGCCCGAACGTATTCATCCACATCCTCATCAGGAAGGTTCATGCGCTGTTCTTGCTCAGCGAAAAATGAATTGATGTCATCCATAGTGAATTCTGATAGTGATGATATGGTGGGATGGAAGGTAACGCGTGACAGAAGGGAAAGGGCAACAAGTGCGCTACCAATGCGGACAGGTGTGGACGTTCCTACGCGTCTTTTATAGGAGGCACGTCCACACACACATGGACTTGCACGTGACCGGTTTCTCGCGTCGCGGGGATGATTCTGAGGAAGTAAATCAAAAATCAGCAACTTTCTCCCGAAACATAACAACATTAAGGCGATAATTCACCGCCCTGGCTACTGTTCCTGTTGGAAGATTTGCAGGAGTCTTCAAGAAAGATTGCGCGCAAAAAGCGGCATATAACGTGAACCACTTGCTGGCAGGTGTGCTGTATGCTGCAATGAGGCAACTCGGGGAGGTGGCAAATCCCACGAACTAAATCATCCCTGCGGGGGGTGCTCACGGTCAGTAGCATTTAACTTGCCAGAAGAATGTTGTGACTCACCAAAAGATGATTTGTTGTAATGACCGTAGGATAAAAAACCGTGTCATCAACATATCCCCAGGGCATGAACGCCGAGGAAGCTGAATCCGGGTGAATTCGCTTCCCATGCGGCGCTAAAGTAACCCTGGGCATCGATTTGAACGACGCTAGACTTGCCAAAAAATAGGCCAAGGAAGTAGGCGCCGTCCACTAATGGGGCAGCTTTTTTTACACAGATCTGAGAAGCGTATCATTGACTTGCTCAATGGTAGCTATTCAGTAATGAAAGCCTAGTCCGACACGGGCCTAGGGCGCCTTTGTTGTGCCCGTATCAGTTGCAATTGAAGATCTACTCCGAAGATGGTATTTATTCCTGTCAGTTCCTTGTCATTTTGCTGTTGTAATGGTCAGCTGAGGCGATTCAGCCTATCACGTAACTGTTGTCGTCTTTTCCTCTCTCGAAAATTGCCATCTTTCCTCAGCTGGTACTTATCATCATCTATGCCGCTCTTCGGTCTTTTGCCTTCCTCTCTCGAGCGACCGTGCCTGCGTGGCCTTTCTACTCCCCATCAACCGGCCAACCTTCTTTTCCCTTCCTGGCAGCCGCTGACTTCAACCTGAGTTCAACCCACCGAACAACTCGCAAATACAGCTTTTGACACTCCTCTTTTACCGACGCTGACACGTTGTTATTGTGGATCATTCCCATCTCAACTGAACTCAATAGGTCCGCTTGTTTTTGACCTCGTGTTTAGCCTTCTACCCTGTTTCGCTGAGTTACTATCGGTATAAAACTCAGGAATTGCGGCGGCGTCCCATTTCGGCGTCTTGCCAACAACTATCACATCAAATCAAGTTGTCGCGCAGTCGTCTTTTCATCGCTGCGCCACTCCGTTTCATGACTTTCGAGTATACTGAGAATATGCCACACGGTCAGTCCAACGTTAATACCTCAGGTGGCATTTTCTCACTTATTCCTTCGCTGTGCAGATGAAGACGATGCGTCTGACGCGTCGTCAGACGTGACTGAACTTGAAGAATACGACTTTCCGGACCACTTTTTCGAGAGGGACGGAAGGCTCTTCCATTCTCATGGTAGCTTGCCGTATCCATTGCCTGTCGACGGGCCGGAGCAAGCAGTAGGTGAAGTGTAATCCATACAATTAAAATCGCTCACTTTTCATTAGAGATTGAATAATCTTCACGAAATCTTGCTCCAAACCGTCGAATTCCACTACCTTGGTCCTGTGACTGAGGTACTTAGCGATGTTCGCGGCAGGCAAAAACGTGTCCTCGATCTTTGCACGGGGACAGGCCGCTGGTGCGCGATTCATTTATCAACTTTCGATCTGTTGCTTCTCTTACGCTAACCTTTTTGCAGGCCAATGGATATGGCGAAATTATTTCCCCGTGTCAAGATCTATGGCCTTGATATCGGTGAGCTTGCTTATGCCCGCGTAAGATGAATAGTTTCAAATTAACCCTTCGCGCAGTTCCGATTGCCACTAGACGCCCCGAGCGTCATGTGCAATTCGAGATTCACGATATCACCGAGCGTTTCAGGTGGAACAATGGAGCCATGGACTTTGTTCATGCGCGTAATATCGATCTAGCTGTACGTTGTTCATTGATTACCACATTGCTTTTATTCATGAGTGATGAATAGGTTACCGATTACCCCGAACTCCTCCAAGAAGTTGCTCGGTTGCTCCGTCCCGGAGGTCTCTTCTTTTCAGGCGAGATTGGGCGCTACATCGACTTTGCCCACGGGTTTTCCGTTGACCTTGCGCCTCATGCGCGAAGCTTTTTCAAGGTGGTCAACGACTCTCTTGCGCTCCGCCACTTGGTCCCCCTTTCCGACAGGATCCCTAGCTTCATTCAGCTGTCTCGCAAGTTCACTATACCAACTATCCAGACGTTCCATATCCCCATTGGTGATTGGCACCCGGACCCGGTTATGAAGCGTGTCGGGAAGATGTACTTGATCGCGTTGAAGGATTACGCTGACAGTCTCAAGCCCATGCTCCGTGAGGCAGGAATGACCCAGCACGCGATTAGTGTTCTTGTCGCTGGGTTCATTGGGGACATAGAGCACGTCCGCGGCCTGGTCGGTGTGTATCACACCGCGTGGGCGAGAAAGTTGTAGAGGGATCTTGAGTGTTTTCTAAATGTTGTCTTGTGCTTTTTTGTGCCTGTGAATTCTGTCTTGTGCTTTTTTGTGCCTGTGAATGCTGTCTTGTGCTTTCTTGTGACTGTTGTCTTCAAGTGCTTTCTGGTGGCTGCTTTCTTGGTTGCCCTCCCGGCTGCTTTCCTGTTTGTTGTGCTTTGAATGTCGAGCGTGCTCGTGCTTTCCTACGTACCTGTTGTCGAACGCTTTCTTAGGTTGTTATGCAATGTGATGTGTTTGTGATTTTCAATTGTTGTGCAATGTGCACCAAGTTCACAAAGTTTACCTCTGACGAACCTAAAGACCTTCCGATTTTGGTGCGGACATAGCGAAATTTCGGACAAATACGGAATCTAGCGTTTGACGAGCCAACTCCGCTCTGCAACTTGAGTCCAAAGTTATCCGCTCCGTCCAAAGCTCACTCATTCTCTACAAATGCTTGCAAGAAGAGCGTCGGCCTTCGCGCGCAGCTTCGCCACTGTCGTCGACAATGCCGGGGTCAAGGTCGCAGCCGTCGACAATGGCCAAGCCACAACCGCTGTCACCTTCCTTGTCAAGGCTGGCAGCCGATACGAGCCTAAACCTGGTGTCGCGCATACGCTGAAAAACTTTGCTTTCAAGGTGCGTGCTATGTCCCCCTTCTGAATACGCGCTCTGAAGTAGCTCCTCGCAGAGCACAGCCAAAAGGTCCGCATTGGGCACGGTCAGAGAGAGCGAGTTGTACGGCGGCGTCCTCTCTGCAAGTCTGTCCCGCGAATACTTGGCACTCACTTCTGAGTTCCTGCGCGGTGATGAGTCCGTTCCCTTATACACAATTTTTATGCGCCGATTCTGACATGACTGTGATATTAACAGGTCATTCTTCGTCGATCTCATCTCATCTTTCCTCACGTCTGGCAAGTACCAGCGACATGAGTTCCAGGAGTACGTCCTCCCGGTGGTCGAAGCCGAGAGTACCGCTGCCTCGCAAAACCCTGCAACACACGCACTCGAACTCGCACATTCGCTCGCATTCCGTTCTGGTCTCGGCTCCTCCCTCTTTGCGTCCCCACACAGTCATGTCTCCCTCGATGATGTCAAGGAATTTGCTGCTCGTGCATTCAGCAAGGGCAACATCGCTGTTTTGGGTACCGGCATCGATTCAGCTGCGCTTACACAGTTGGTCGAGAAAGCGCTTGCAGGCGCATCTGTGGGCGATATGGTTGTGGAGAAACCATCGACATACTTTGGTGGTGAGACGCGAGTGGAGTCGCATGGAGGTCCTGAAACCGTGTTCATTGGCTTTGGCGCTGCTGGCCCTGCGGACCCTGCACTAGCCATTCTTTCTGCGCACCTCTCGCCTCAGCCATCCGTCAAGTGGTCGCAGGGCCTCTCGCCTATTTCTGCTGCCATTCCGCAGGGGACATCAGTGCAAACTGTTCTTATGCCTTATTCGGATGCAACACTTTTCGGTCTGCTTATTCAAGGCTCGAGCGCCGAAGGTGTGAAAGAGGCTGCCAAGGTTGCTACTAAGGCGCTGAAGGAGTCGACGGGCCTCAAGGGTGACGCACTTAAAACGGCTGTGGCCAAAGCCAAGTTCGCTGCTGCGAGCTCTCTAGATAGTCGTGATGGGATTTTTGGCGCTCTTAGCACCAAGGTGCGTCCCTAATATTTGGTGGTGGTGTTAAATTTCTAAGGGCGTCGTTGTGATTACAGGTCTTTGCAAACTCGAACCCTTCGATTGAAGCGACGCTAGCGTCGATAGACAAGGTTGATGCTGCTGTATTCTCGAAGGTGTGTACTTTCTTTTTTTGTTCTGTACGGAGGATGTTGAGCCACGTATCTAGTCTATCACTGCGATCACGAAAGCGAAGCCCACGTTTGTTGCTATTGGGAGCGTGCAGGCATTACCTTTCGCCGATGAAGTTGGCCTTTGAACTAGATGATACTATTGATAGACCATCGCTTTACATTATGTGCTAGCGAAAAATATCCTTTACTTTGCATTTGGATATGATGCCGGTTTTCCGCGAAAGTTTCCAGAGTCCAGACTGGGGCCCTGAGAACCATAGAAGCTCTAGAACTTGAACAAGCAAGTGCTTAGACTACGTACATACACATGGTTGCTCAGGCCACGCGTTACCACTGTTTAAGTTGCTATCGACAGCTTGGACTTGGCTCATCTGAGAGCGGTGCTCCATCTCACACAAAAGCGCAGTACTCCAGCCCTGCGCCCTAATTTCCTGTCAATTGCTTCCTTGACGTCACATTTCATCGACATCAGCGATTCAGACCCACCTGCTATTTGGTTTAAAGCCTGGACTTTTGAGTGGGAAGTACTGGCCTCGGGTCGACGTTGATGTCTGATATCCCGTTGCACTCTCTCGGACGCAAAGGAAAAACACGAGCTGGGTACGTTCCTCTGAACGACGCCCAGGATACCGATATGCACACGGGCGTTCTGAGAACTGCTGCGGCACGTAGTGTAAACTTAAACTTCAAGGGAAAGGGCAAACAACGCGAACGGTACACAGACGCAGACGAATTTGATGAAGAGGCAACTTTACTGGGGAACAGGGAGAGTACATTGGAAGAGGTTGAAGAGGGAAGTACAAGTGAACAGTCGAAACGACCGTCCAGAGTGAGTTGTCTATCTGTCTGCGCAGCACCACAAGTCTTACTTCGGGACAGCGTTCTTCGACTATAAGTACTAGAAGGACGCAGGACAAGTCCAGGATAATACCATTCAGACCAAGAGGTACGCCTTCTCCAGACATGTCTACGAAACAATTGACTCAACTTTGTAGAGAAATTACAATCCAAGTTTCCGCCCAACCTCGTACGGAATCAGAAGTACAACATATTCACTTTCTTTCCTATCGTCATCTACGAACAGTTCAAATTCTTTTTCAATCTCTACTTCCTTCTCGTTGCCCTTTCTCAGTTCGTTCCAGCACTCAAGATTGGTACGCTTATCCCTCTCATACTGGCTCTGCTCCCCTCACGCGCGCTTAGGATTTATTGTTACATATGTCGCACCCCTCGCATTCGTATTGTTCGTCACGATGGGCAAAGAGGCCTACGATGACTACAAGCGCAATCTCCGCGACCGCGAAGCAAACTCCCAGAAATACCTCACCCTCGTTCCCTCCTCTGACAGCGGTCCACATACACGCTCTGTCCCTTCATCTTCCCTCAAGGTAGGCGACCTCGTCGTGCTGGAGAAGAACCAGCGCGTACCGGCAGACATGGTCCTTCTGCGCACTAGCGATGCTTCTGGAACGTGCTTCATCCGAACTGACCAGCTTGACGGAGAGACGGACTGGAAGCTTCGCATTGCTGTTCCCGCTACCCAGAAGCTTGTCAACGACAGGGAGCTACTAGATTTGGATGCGGAAGTTTATGGTGCGTGCTCCTACCCTCTTCACCTCTAGATGTT
This sequence comes from Suillus clintonianus, assembly GCF_016758775.1. Classification (NCBI taxonomy): domain Eukaryota; kingdom Fungi; phylum Basidiomycota; class Agaricomycetes; order Boletales; family Suillaceae; genus Suillus; species Suillus clintonianus. The sequence goes on from NW_024539374.1 coordinate 47,993, forward strand.
TATTGTTTATTCGACAACCGGACATCAGCCGACGCTCCAATCAAGGACATCCACACCTTCATCGGGACATTTACTATCCACACGCCCCGTACGCACTCTGTTGATGATGTGCCCATGGTACAGGTTCCAACCGTCGAGCCCCTGTCTGCGGATAATCTCTTGTGGAGCAATACTGTCTTAGCTGCGGGTTCTGCTGTCGGATTTATCGTATATACGGGCTCTGAGACGCGCGCCGTCATGAACACGAGTCATCCTGAGACCAAGGTTGGCCTACTGGACCTGGAGATAAATAGACTTGCCAAGGTATGCACGTACGTACTTGCGGCAAGGGGAACGTTGATGACAGGTCTACGTACAGATTCTTTGCGCGGTGACGTTCGCGTTATCGCTGGGACTCGTTGCGTTGAATGGGTTCAGGGGACAGTGGTATATCTATGTGTTCCGCTTCCTCATATTATTTTCGTCTATCATCCCCATCAGGTATGTTCCCCTCTTTGGAAATGAGCGCATATATCCAGTGTTTTCTCTTCCCTCCCTCGTTCTATCGCTTCTCTCATGTGATATGCTCACCGTAAATGTAGCTTGCGTGTAAACCTTGACATGGGTAAGACGGTCTATGCACAGCAGATAATGAACGACTCCGAGATCCCTGGCACAATCGTCCGCACGAGCACACTCCCTGAGGAGCTGGGGCGCATAGAGTACCTTCTTAGCGACAAAACTGGGACTCTTACGCAAAATGGTGCGTAAAACCTGTTTGCCGCTTCTTCTCCCTTCTGCCCATTCTGTTTTCCATCTCTTGATAAGTGCACGCGGATAGCTGATCGATATTCTAGAGATGGAGATGAAGAAGTTGCACATGGGAACCATGTCCTACGGTTTCGATAGCATGGACGAAGTTGCTCACCAGCTCGCGAGCGCATTTGGTGCTGATCAAGGCGCGTATTACAAAACCCAACTCTTTATTACGAGTACTGATGGTCATAAAATGCAGTCCACGCAAGAAGCAATTCCATAGCTACAGGTGCACAACTTGCCATGAGAGGACGAAGGGACATGTCGTCAAGGCTCCGAGACGTAGTGCTCAGTCTTGCACTGTGCCACAATGTATGTCCCCTCTCCTCCCCCTCGTGCTTTCCAGCTCACCTCTCGAAACCTAGGTCACTCCAGTCACCAACGACGATGGCACCTTGACCTACCAAGCCTCCTCCCCAGATGAAGTCGCAATCGTCAAGTGGACAGAGAGCGTCGGGCTCACGCTCGTCTTCCGCGACCGCACACGCATGGAGCTCCAAACCCCCACCGGTGCACGTATCACCTACGACATCCTCGACATATTCCCCTTCACAAGCGAGTCAAAACGCATGGGCATCGTCGTGCGAGACTCGCACAGCGGCGAGGTCCTTTTCCTGCAAAAGGGCGCGGATGTCGTCATGGCTCGTATCGTGCAGCGGAATGACTGGCTTGAAGAGGAAACAGGGAATATGGCGCGAGAGGGCTTGCGCACGCTCGTTGTTGCGCGAAAAAGGCTGACGTCGCAGCAGTATACGGCATTTAAGACTGCACATCATGCTGCAAGTATCCGGCTTGATGGACGCAGCGAGGCAATGACTTCTGTTGTTGCGGACCACTTAGAGCACGACCTGGAACTGCTTGGCCTGACAGGTGTTGAGGATAAGCTGCAGGATGAGGTGAAAGGGACACTTGAGCTGCTCAGGAATGGGGGGAATCAAGATTTGGATGCTAACGGGCGATAAGATCGAGACGGCGCGGGTCATTGCCATTTCGACGAAGTTGGTGGCACGGAATCAGTATATTCATGAGGTATCCAAGTGTGAGCTTTCTTGTTTGTGTTCTGTTCCTCGCTCATGTTTGTGTTTGTAGTGAAAACTTCTGATCAAGTTCGGGACGAGCTGGAGTTCTTACAGTCGAAATTGGATTGTTGTCTGGTCATTGATGGCGAGTCATTACAGGTATTGTTTTCCTTGGATATTTGTCTATACCTATGCTCATTTCGTTCATTCAGCTCTGTTTGAACCTGTACAAGAACGAATTCATTGAGATTACAACAAAGTTGTCGGCTGTTGTTGCTTGTCGCTGCTCTCCCACACAGAAAGCAGATGTAGCCCGATTGATTCGACATTACACCAAGAAACGGGTCTGCTGTATCGGAGATGGTGGTAACGATGTTAGCATGATACAAGCTGCTGACGTTGGTGAGTCCCCCGAACACTGGCCGCAATCGGCATTCTAAATCCTTGATGCGCATAGGTGTTGGGATCGTTGGAAAAGAAGGAAAACAAGCATCCCTTGCTGCCGACTTCTCCGTCACCCAATTCAGCTACTTAACCAAGCTCCTGATGTGGCACGGCCGCAACTCATACCGCCGGTCTGCAAAACTTGCTCAATTCGTCATCCACCGCGGCCTCATCATCTCGATCATGCAAGCCGTCTTCTCCGCTATCTTCTACTTTGCCCCGATTGCGCTATACCAGGGGTGGTTGATGGTAGGATATGCGACGATTTATACGATGGCGCCTGTTTTTTCGCTGGTTTTGGATCGTGATGTGAACGAGGATCTTGCGTTGATATACCCGGAGTTATACAAGGAACTGACCAAGGTTGGTTCTTATGCGAATAATTTCATGTCTTACTGACAGTTGGGTGTAGGGACGTGCTCTATCCTTCAAGACGTTCTTCCAATGGTTGATGATTAGCGTATACCAAGGTCAGTCCTTTCACTCCATTCCCAAATCCCATCAGACTGATTGTCAAACTTGCAGGCGCAGCCATCATGATCATGTCCCTCCTCTTATTCGAAACCGAATTCTTGAATATTGTGTCCATCTCTTTCACGGCTTTGGTCATAAATGAACTTATCATGGTTGCACTAGAAATTACAACCTGGTAAGAGTCACATTAATTTTCCGGAAGACAAGTTCTAATCACTTGCAACAGGCATATTTATATGGTCATTTCGGAAGTGGTCACGCTCTTCTTTTATGTTATCAGCATCGCTTTCTTACCGGAGTATTTCGGTGCGTGTTCTCATCGTCATCAGTCTCATGGAGTACTTATTCATTGGCTTGCAGACCTCGATTTCGTCGTGTCCACTCGTTTTGCATGGAAATTAGCAGTCATCGTAGCAGTCAGCGCGCTTCCCCTGTATGTCATCAAGCTCATTCGTAGTAGAGTCGCGCCGGCAGCGTCGAGCAAGTTGCTATAACACTTATGCACTATGTAACTTGACGGATCACTCCAAATCTGACATCTTTATAATGTATTTCTGCTTGTTTGATCGCATACATCGATGCAAATAGAGCAAAAGAGAAAGAGCACGAGGGAGCGTATCAAGAGGAATCAAAATGAAAGACTAGCTGTCCGCCAGCGATAGTCAAGTTAACCAGTATGAGGGGGCGGAGATGTGTTAATATGGTTCACGAAAGAGTTTGGAAAGAATGTAGGTGCCTGCCAATCAGACGTGGGGTTCACGCCCCCCCACAACGAAGGCCCGATTGGAGGACGAGGAGAACCAAACCCTGGAGGCGCAGGCGCACCCCAAGGAGGCCGGTTATCTCCAACGACGGCCCGTGGACTATTATTGGTACCCCATGACTGGCCCACTGCACCCGGTGCGATGCGCCGCCCTGGCGGAGGAACGACCTCATCATCATCAGCTAATAGAGCAGAAGATCCAAGGATGCCCTTCGGACTTGGAGAACGATGGCTTGGAGAACCTGAGCCTGACCCAGATGTCTCCCCTGTCGTTGGCCTTGCTATGGGTGCGGGGGGCGCGATGGGTGCAGGGAGTGCAATAGGTGCAGGTGGTGCTATTGGAGCAATAGAAACAGGCCGTGCGACAGGCCCAGGGTCTGGTATAGACGTTCGCCTCGGATGCCCTGGTGCTAGCATGGTGGGTGAAGCAAGAGGGTTCTGCGAAACCTTCGAAGGCGGTCCAATGGGTATTGTAGGAACCAGAGGACGGCTAAAGCCTGATTCGAAAGGTGTAGGCGAGCCAAAATTGCGAGGAAGAGCAGATGGAGCGAGGTTCGGAGGAGGTCCTGGCGGCGGTGGCATCGATGGTCCTGGCCCAAATAGTCCAAATGGAGGTGGAGGTTGTGCAAATGGCAGACGTGGGGACAACGCACCGGGAGGTAGAGGCATCATGCCAGGAGCGACAGGATAATGAGGTGTGATGGGCGGAGGGAAATGATTTTGCATGGAAGATGCGACAGGAGTTGCAGGTTGAGAATTAGACAATATAGGACGCTGCGGCTGCTGTTGTGGCTGCTGCAGCGCCGGCCGTGGTGTACTTCCAGACGGGGTGGGCGTAACAGGGATGGGCTTATTGAGAATTTTCTTAGAAGAACCGTTGTTGCTCTGAGTGCGCTGCGCAGAGCCTGAGGGACGAGGAGAAGTTGGCGGACGGGTGATCTTGCCAGCTCGTTGCTGCTGGGCAAGCCGTTCCTTTTCCACTTTCTCCTTTTCCTCCTTCTCCTTCGCAAGCTTCCTCTCGCGTTCTTCCTTCTCTTGTTGCTCCTTTCGGGCGGCATCTCGGGCAGCCTTTTCAGCAGCTGCCTTGGCATCCCTCTCCTCCTTGGCCTTGCGCTCCTTTTCTTCCCGCTCTCGGCGCTCCTGCTTTACCTTCTCTTCCTTTTCCTTGCGTTTACGTTCCCGCTCAGCTTCGCGCTCCTTTTCCTCTGCAACGCGTTTACGACGCTCCTCCTCCTTACGCTGTTTCTCCTCATCTGCAGCTTTCCGGACAGCTTCACGACGAGCACGTTCTTCTTCGCGTTTCTTCCGCTGCGCGTCCTCTTGAGCTACCTGTTTAGCCTTTACAGCGGCCTCCTCTGCAGCCTTCTCAGCAGCTTTGGCGGCTCGTTCTTCGTCGCGGGCTTGTTTTTGAAGTCTACATGAACAGTCATTTTGTTTTAAGTATGAGGCAGTAAATGAACGCAGAAACGCACATTTTCTTAGCTTTCTTCTTCTGGTTCTGAGTTTGTTTCTTCGCCTCTCGCTCCCTTGTGAGCTTATCCTCGTCTTCGAGTTCACGTAGAAGCTGCATTTGACGTTCCTGCGCAACTTTTTCTCGAAAGGCTTGGAGGACACGCTGTTCAAACATTCGAGCAGCAAAAATGGAGAACATCCGCTTGCCCTCCTCCATCTTCTGCTCCTCGGTCATCACCTAAACAAGGTTAACAATCGAAAAAGTAAATGCAGAGGAAACTCGCCTCCTCATCATCGTCATCATCGTCCTCTTCCTCTTCATCCTCGTCATCATCATCCTCATCGCCTTCCTCATCGTCCTCTTCATCACTTTCGTCTTCAACATCAGCCGCCGCTTCCTCTTCTCGCTGCATTCGACGCTCAGCGAGCTGCTCCATCATCTCTAAGAATTTTTGCCCATCATTCTTTAGGAGATCATCTGCAACTGTCAGAATGTTACCCGGACCTACAAAGGAGAGGTCAGGAGACGATGCACAAATTGGAAAGTGAACTTACCAGTTACAGTCAAGCTACTCCCAAGATTGAACAGACCGTCACGACCATTAACCTTCGTGTTATTCACAGGCCTTCGTCCGCGAACGGCGGGATTACGTCGATCTCGCGGTTTCACTTCTTCTTCCTCCTCTTCCGGATCTTCATCCTCCTCCTCCTCTTCCTCGTCTTCTTCATACTCTTCTTCTTCCTCCTCCTCATATTCGTCCTCATCTCCATCATCGTCATCGAACTCACTTTCATGCTTCGGAGGTTTTCGGCCGTTCGTCAGGGCTGGTGTTCTATTAGATGGCGGAGGATTATGAGAGACTTTGTTCTGGGGATGACCGATGACAGCGCCATTCTTATCGAGTTCGACGCTGCCGGGAAACGGACCTGGCCCAGGGGGAGGGGGTATGGTGCCACCAGAGGAGACATAGCGCTGCTGGTAGTTCGCGTACTGTTCTAGCTCCTCGTAATAAGCATCGTACAGTACCTCAAGCTCTTCCTCGATTGCATGTCTATAGGCATCGATGATACATGCGCACGGACGCCAGATGTCCAACACCGATGAAAGAACAACACGCAAAGACAAGCGCGCAGGTCAGTAAAAAATTTTCATGGGTGAGATCAAGAAATGGGTACGGACCGCTTCCTCCCGCAGACTGCACAACTGCAACTGTGCTTCTGCTGCTCTTTCATCTTCCGGAGAACGGTATCCTTCTCGATCTTGACCAAATTGCGACGCTCGTCCTCGCCCAGACCAAGCCAGAACTCTTTGATACGTTCGCGCTCTTCTGTAGAGCTAGTGCTCCAGATCTTGGAGTTGTTCTGAGAAGATTTGCCTGGAGCAGCGGTTGCCGGAGGGCGATGTTTCTGTGGCACGGATGCATTGGATGATGGGGGCGATGGATGGTGATGAGAATGATTGTGCTGGTAGGCATGAGCAGGAATCGGCGCCTTTGATGCCGCACGAGCCGTTCTTGCTGGTTGCTGGCCATTGACGGTGGCCGTGGCCGTTGTTGGGGTCGTCGTCGTCGTCGTGGCTGTTGTTGTAGGCGGTGCATACGACATAGGCTGTTTTCCCTGTGCACGGGAGCTCGGTGGTGGATTGGAAGATATATTTTCTTTTGTCGCTGCTCGTGCTGCAGGCATGGCGTTGGCGGTGAGAGGCAGTGAGCGCTTCCTCAATTCTCCACCGGTCCCTCCACTACCCTTTTCCAGCGCCGATCCCGGTGCCGTGCCTGCCGTTCCCACTCCCTGTCCCGACAGCACCGGACTTTCGGCGCTAACCGCCGGCATTTTCATAGATGAAACTTTCTTGTTTTTCTTATGAAATACCAATTCCTCAACAGGCGCTGCTAGCATTGGCATAGCAGGCATTGATAACTTAGTTCTGAAGTCAGTCGATAGCGGTCCACTTCGCAAAACCGTTTCCTCGTAGCTCAGAACTACCTGAGCAAAGGTAGCAGGCAGCGATCCATGGAAATGCGGCGCGTGCGGAACTGATGTTGAATGTGGCTGCAGATCAGAATCGTTCTCATTGAGGTCTTGATCCTCAACGTCGCCGTCTACAGCATCTTCGCTATAGTCATCCTCGATAAAATCCTCTTGACCGAACTCAGGAGGCCCACGGTGCGATTGGCCAGGTGATGGTAGAGCAGTCCCCAGAGCAGCTGTTGCTCGGTCTACCGATAACGTGAACTCGGGATCGGAAAATATTGAGGGGTCAAAAGGTAGCGATGGATACGCTCCTGGGGGGCACCCTGGAGCATCTTTGCTGGCCCTCGCGGTTATCGTGGTAGCTTCAGTCGCGCTGAATCCAGTCTTCAGCACGGCGTCGGACTGTACCATCTGTTGCGCAATATTGTACATTTTTTGCGCCTTTGTGCGGGTCAACAAGCCTCGCATCAGACTAAGAGCAGTACTGCGTACAAAATTTTTTATGTGCGGCGGAAACGAAGACCAATAATCCTCATCTGTCAACTCTTGTGTATTTGCCTTAGGGAAGCGCTTTGAAAACGGCGGTAGTGGCACCACTGAAATCCGCTCAGGAGCCTTCCCTGTGCGTCTTTCACCGTGAACCTCAATATCCTTGCGGTACAGTTCGTTGGCGGTAGCTACCAGCTCAGTCTGGAGTTGGATGGTAATGTCCGTTCCAGACGGCACGGCACCTGGCGAATGTTCAGTTGTAGTAAATTGGACAGATTCCAGAGCAGGCGGTAGTCCTGTGGCAGGTGGAAGAGGCCCATGAGCGTCGAGCTGGAGCGTGTCCCCGCATAGCTCCGCTACCAACGAAACAGATGTCCCGATAGTTTGTTTGTCCTTGACTTGTGTGCTTTTCTTGTCATTCACGGATGGAGGCGGGGATTTGGAAGGCATGGAAGGCAGAGGAGACCGCAAGTACGGGAGGGAGGAAGTATGGACATACTGCGCTGTCTCCTCATTGTTGCTTGCAGCCATGCTGTGAAGTTGAGGACGATTTAGTAAAAAGTGCGGTGCATAACTATCTGGGGTTATTTACATGAAGAGCGTAATTGGGCCAACGATCTGATAGTTGATGCTATGTACCTTCAGATGGAAGTGACGAAGGTCTTCGTGCAAGCAGAATCGGCATTTCCCGACCCAGCTCTTGGCGCTTTGACCCTGAATCGGACAGTTCTCTTTAAGGCCATCACCAACTTACACTGGCGATATGATCAGCGCCCTTATCGATGGACGGACAAGTCTGTCTTTCTTCTATTTTGTTATTCTTTCCAGCTGATCGTTCCCCGAGCAACGTGGGTTCTCACTTGGTTACCGATGAGATGAAGATATAACTGCAGACAATAGTCTGGCATCATGCTTCACCGTCTGACCTACATCGATGTCTGTCTAGACCCACGGAAATCATCCTATCTGGTTGGTGTTGTCATTGAATGATGGTGGCTTGACGTTCTGGCACGCGGATCTCACACAATCCCACCGTTAGGACTTCTTTCATCCTACTTGACACTACGACATGAGAATAAATAGCTCGCAGCAAACCGAATCGAATGGCTTGGCATCTGAGCATCTGAAATTTCAGAGTAGGCACTGATGGTTTTCTAGCCCCCGTCCGTACTGAAGTAGCCCATTCTCATAGCCTTGAAATCGATTTGGACGCACTGATCCCGATCACGCGACACGACGAGAAGAAGGTAAGATGGGTTTTGTTGCCCGTCGTGAGTCCAACCACCCTATCACGCTATGTAGGCGCTCACGGTACTCAGTCGCCCCACTGACGTGTGCCCACGAAGTGGAGGCAGGTGTATCTCTCACACTGCAACTCAAAGCTGGATGTGCCCACAGGAAAGAGCTCACGCGGATGCTCCACACCCGAAGAAAGGCCGAAATGGAGATTCTGTCGAGCTCCTCAAGTCATAAGTCTCACTCCCTTGTACACTACTTGGCTCATAATATCTGCCACTTTATCGAGATGTCTGCCTGACTGTGAAATGGATGTCAGGCGTAATATCACAGCTCTTTGACACGACGGATTTTGGCAGCATCCTTCGTGAGCTTATGGGCATCGGTATCACAACGCAGCAAAACGATATCGTCATGAATGTACGGGAATGAACATAGAGAATGGAGGTGGAGAATGTGACAAAAAACGTCAATATAAAAGTACCTCATGATCGATGATAATTACCACCAGGGGATTGGTATAGAGAAAAAAATAGGTATAAGACAAATAGTCCAAAAAGTGAGAACTGAGTTATCGCAGTATAGTTCGTGACGCATATGTACTCAAGAAGAATATTCTGGTGGAGGATCCTGCAGTCCTTCTTTAGCTTCAAGACGTTTATCGTGCTCGAGCTCGAGCTGCTTCTGGTGTCGAACCATATTTGCGTGAAGCGGTGAGAGCGAGGACTCAGACCGGGGCTCCCTGGAGGTGCTTGAGCCACTGGCTGGCGCGGCAAACGTGCTCGTTGTTGCAGCACTGGAGAGAATTGAAGTATTATGAATATTTGCATGTGGCGTGGAAGACGCATACGATGCAGAGCGTGCAGGTGCTGAAAATAGGTCGTAGGGATTCGGGAGACTAGGCACTTCTTCCCTACTTATCGGTTGAATGCTTGTTGCCTGCGGTGATGTGCTGTAGCGATTCCAAGCAGATGCAGGGTGTGGAATTCGACTCGAATCATTCTCGAGCAAGGGGGCGATGCTTGAGTTGGCTGAATGGCGCGGGGAGCGCGAGATATCGGACGGATTCAGGTACGCAGGATGCAGCCGCGGTAGAGGTGGAGCCAGAAGTTCACCCTCGGGAGACGCACCAGGAGCGGGTGGACGGTATTGACTAACTTCCGACGACAAAAGGGCAGGCCCATCACTAGTTTTCTGCCGAGCGATACGAGATCGTCTCCTCAAGTAGCAAACCAGCATTGCGGATAATATCAAGAAAAACACTGAAATCGGTTCAATATTATGGAGGGAAAGGCTCAGATAAGATCAACTCACTTATCCCAAATGCTAGACCGGTTCGCCCGGCAGTGCTAAGCCCTTGGCTGGCAGTTGAAGTCGAGCCATATGCGTTGTTCTGGGCTGAGCTTGAGGAACTGGTGCTAATGGTGCTTGCATAACCTGAGCTGGAGCTACTAGTAAGCGTGCCTGAAGTTGTAAAGGTAGATGTGGACTGGGTGGACGTGGACTGGGTAGTAGTAGAGGTGGAACTGGACTGAGCAATAGAGGTAGAACTAGAACTGGTGTGAGTATTAGAGGTAGAGGTCGTACTGGGTTGATGTTTGTTATTGCTAGACGTGGTCGATGTCAATGTCGTGGCGCTGGTGATCCGTTTGCATCGCCGTTGTTATTGGATGCGAGCATAATTCTAACGTGAATTTGAGATGATGATCCGTTGTTATTACCACACGAACTCACACTGGCTCTGGCAGGTATACAACGCTGGCCGCGATCTCGAGGGACAGCAAAGCAAGAACAAAGGCCAAGGCCGGAAGCGAGAGGTGCATGCTTACGGCCTCAGGTTCTGTGGCACTATGCTAGGTGCAAAAGACAAGGAGCACTAAACGCGGTGAAAGGAGGGCATGTCTTACAATGGCGTGCCTGTGAAGACGGACACAATACTCTTCCACGAAGGCCCAAGTTAGCGCGGGCGCCGAGAACATTAATGATCAAGGTTGATGCGACACAAAATCATTCAGTTAGCCGAAGAATTTTTTGCTCAAACAAGCCCGTCCATGACGCATGATGCCCACGGTTCTATGCATCATACACCATGCACGATTGCTCAGTGCACAATTGCGAGCAGACACTTGTATACGTGCTTGAGAGCTGTGGAGCTGTGGAGTAACAATGAGAAGAAATCAAGAATAACTGCACTGCAGGTTACACGTTACAAACTTACCACACTGGACATGGGCCTAGTAGTCTTTCATAGATTAGCCCTGGAGTAGCTAAATATGCTCAGTGGAAGCGGGTGGCAGGCTTTAGTACTGCCAGCAAAGTTCTGTTGCAGGTGCGCCCCTGACAACACTCGATCCTGGAAGCCAATTCCATGGCGCACACTGGCAGCCAAGGAGTTGGCCCCTAGTACCTAGATCTTACCTGGGTTCACCAAAGTCAAAGGGTAACGAAGAAATGATTAATTAGTAATATGTACCGCACTTAGTTACAAAGCAAAGAAAATAAATAATATCGAAAACGCTGAAGAGTCAAGACCGACCAAGTCTTTGATTGCCTGGGGAAAAGAAGGATCGACCACTTGACTTCTATGAGGGGTGGCAACTTCAGCAGAGTATGAAGGGATCGCAGCTGGAAGAATATCACCATGCATCAGCAAACTACATGAAATTTCCCCAAAGACAAATTTATGATAGACTGTTTCGCACACTGTATTGCGCACTTCAATATGTTGTATTGCGCACTCCGTTGCGCAAGTTATTCAAGTGGCGTTTGGAGCATCATAGAAAGTAAAAGATGTACAACATGCAGTAAACCGCAGAGGTCATGATCCAACAATCGACGACCGGGCCGAATTTTATGCATAGTTTGTTCTTCCCCATATCAGTAACTCGCAGCGTCAGTAGCAAAGAAGTGACACAGCGAGCAGCTGTAGGGAGTGCGCAAGGCATGAGCCTGTAGCACGCCAGTCAACAAACGCTCCATAACCACACACGCAAGGGAATAGTTCCATTATCCATTCAGTAGTTTCTATCGAACGAGTTAGCACCGCACCAAACCGTAAACCAGGACTCACCAAACGCGCGAAAAGTCGTACATCGGTTTGTGTCTCGTAGTGATCCTTATAACCTCCATTCACCTTCAACACTTCGAAATCTCCGATGGCAGGATTCCAATGAAATATTCTCCTCACACCAAACCACCAACACCAGTGTACGCATCGCCAACAAGGTTTTGCGGCGCCCAAGCCATTTTTTATGACGCGCGCAACGTAGATATCTGCACCATTTACCCTTGAGTCCCTGCGACGTGCATCCCACCCTCTTGGTGGCTCTACAAACAGCATGTCGCAAGGCGGGGACAAATCGTCATCAATCACGCAACAAGAGTCGGGGCTCGGAAGGGAAGACTGCGCTTTAGTCTCATAAAACGCGCTGCTGTGTGAGCGCATTGCGTCCAGCTTGTGTGGGACGTGTTTCAAACCGCGGCCTTCTTTTGGCTGCGGCGGTACGTAGGAGCGAGAGTTGAACTTGCTGTTTGAATGAAGGAGACATGCCAGTCAAGCTGAAGATGGCATGCATTTCCGCGTGCATGGAAGTGGGCTTGCGATGACCGTGTTTCAGAATGTCGTTTCCGTCATAGTGCGTGCGATGATGATTATAACCCGTTGACATGACTTTGCCTCCTTTTACGAGTACTGCGCCAAGATGGTATGTCATGGATGACTGTTGAAAACATCAATATCTTCGATAAAACTTGTGAATTGGTGAACTTGCCTTGCCAGCAGCAACAGCGCACTGAGAGAGATAATAATCCGTCTTCCTTGCCATGACAATGAAAGCTAAGAAAGATAATGAATGATTCTGGCAGTTTTGGTGGACTGGTTGAGGAGTGTTGGTGAGGGCAAATATCAGGCGAGTCACATTGCAATAAACCAGTCGTTACGTAAAGAAAGACATCATGATGCATGGGTATGTAATCCAGACTGAGAGAATGAAAAAATGTGATGAATCAAGGGCTACAGAACCAGCATTTGCTTTGAGACCAATATCCGATTGGCAAGCGCAGTCAAATTAGCATCAGCCATCACCACTTCTGGCATATATTCGACCCCGAATGCTTGCTTAATGACAGAGCATATACGTTTGGCCTGCCGCTCAGACCAGAAGCTGAAATCGTCCGCATCACGAGCAACAGCAGAGTCTGCGTCAGCAGATTCCCGAGTGCCTCCGCAAGAGAGAGGAATCAGGTCGGGATCAGAGTCCAGGCAGAGAGGGACGATGCGAGCCAAGCACTCCCGAACGGAGGTAAGATCGAGCGACGACGGTTTGCTCACTGCGAAAACGATGTCGTTCAGATACAAGAATGTATTTGGCCGGATATCGGACACATACCATACACATCGCACGGTCCGTCAAGACTTAACACATTGTATTTGCCATCGTGATGGTAACGGACCTTGGTTCAATGTAAGTTGATGTGGCATAATGACAATGCAGACCGTCACCTCATATTGACCAATGGTCCATGGAAGCGTGGAACCTTCAAAAGAGACGGTACCAAGCTCTGGCTCCTTTCCCCGAGTGGTAACGCAGTTGGTGTCATCGACAGGCGTGTCTTGATTCCATTCTTCGTCATGAACGGGAACCCACAACCCGACGGACGATATCTTCGTTACCAACGTAGACTTGTTGGCACCGACCTACGGGAATTCAGCATAAGTGAGATCCTCAGAAGACAAAACCCACACACTTTATATAATCCGATCCAGTCACGACGAGAGTGCCGGGCAGGAGCTTGCCAGTTGACCTTGATGGACTCGCCTATATGGAAGCGCTTGTCGCCAGATTGACTAGGGACAATCGAGATCTTGTATTTCGTTGTGTCATACGATGATAGGTCACGGGCGACGCGACTGAAACCACAGAATGTTATAAGACAGTTAATATTTTGAGAACTTCCTACTGACGTGATAACCAGTTTTTCCCGTGATTGTTGGAGAAGAACCTTGGTCTCCTGCATCACCTCCGATATCTTGGGTCTCGCTGCAATAAAATCATGAGTACCGTGTGACGTCACACCTGATTACTCGCACTTACATTTGGCAAGGAATTCTTCTACCACGTCAGCAGTTTCTTCAAAAACCTTGTCGAAAGTGCCTTTGACTTCTTTCGCAACCCTCCTGATCTCGGGTCCATGCCGGCCCGCACGCGACTCCAAAAGCCGAGCGTTCTTGCTGGCGACGTTTTTGATAACTTTCACAAAGCCGGCATCTTTGCGAAGACTGTCACCGTATAATTTCCGCATGTGGGGACTGTTGCGATATGACCGATAGTCAGTTTGCTGTAGAGCGTTGATATTTCAATCGACACTCACGTTTCAACGGTCTGCAGGAACCACCAGTGGGACACAAACCTGATGACTACAAGCACGCCAACAAGCTTGCTGCCGCTGATTAGGGCGAGCCCCAGAAAGGAGGCACCACTCATGAGTTCGGGGTTATTAAGATACCTAGGAGGAATGCAATGAACAGATGTTGGATGCGAGCCATCTCACCCAGTCATACCTGAAGATACCAGTGTACTCCAGATGCGCTGGGAAATCCTCCATGAAAAAGTCACCGTAGAACCAACCTTGCATTCAAAATTGTGTTAGTACATAAAACAATTAAAAACGTTGACAGTAGACACACCGAAAACACCCAATACTTCGAACGCCTCCATAGCTGCCCATCCATGGAGCGCGATCAGGAGCTGAAAGAAATTAGAGCGCGCGGAACAGAATAAGCAGAAATACGAACCGCTCCTAAAGTGTGGCAGAGAAGGGCATCACCCTCAAACCAGGCAACGGGCGCTGTATATGCTTTCCACGCCAAACCCGTCAGTGAAGCTGGCATGCCATTCGCCGATCAGCAACTTGTCACGCATGAACCTCGAGCACCTACTATACGTCATGCACAAGCTAAGGTTGCACAAAGCCTTCCAGTTGGTAAATGCTTCCTGTAATGCACCCTCACCATGATCAGAAGACGGATAGTGGTAGTGCTTTAAGAAGTGTCGGACGAGGAATTTCGATTTGCCCTGGGCACGAAGGAGAAGTCCAAGACCAAAGCTGTGGAAGCTGCACCAGGCACAAGCGTGTGCGAAGTGTAACGCGAGCGCCGCATTATACGACAGCACAGGCAGGGACGATCCCACTACGACATAGACCAATAGAAGGGCAAGCATGGCATCTGAAGAACTGAAAGGAGGTCAGGTTAAGAATTTGCCCACTAAGGCGCGCACTTGCCGGAGCAGATCAATGTTGTGAAAAATAACCACGTCTTGCCTGAAATACTTGTGATGCAGGTCATGTTGAGAGAGAGTGCTCTCCAAAACTATGGGTTGCGTGGGGTAGGACCGACGGATGCCCGAAGTCTTGCTTTCGCATTCCGTATCAGACTCAGTATCCGTGGCACTCTCGCCTTCAGTGGCAGCGGGTGTGGACAACTGATCTGTATTGTCCTCAGTGGATGATAGGAGAGTGCGGGAACCGTTCGTTTTCTGACTCTTCTTGCATTCAGGCGCAAACACAGGCTTACGCAGCGCGATAGGCTTGCGTTTTCCATACATCCGTTCGATGTCTACCACACTGATCAGGAAACAGCAAGTCACAAGTTGGAGATTACTTACGAGGGTTTTCGAAAAGGACCAAGAATGCGAATTGAGCTGCATGAGCTGCCAGGCTGACATAAAGAACAGGATAGCTTCCGACCATCAGGGAAAGACCGTAGTATCCAGCGTAACCTGAGTGGTTGATTTACAATCGTTAACAAGAGCAGGCAACACGACTTACCGACGGAGTACATTGGGTGAGGAGCCAACTCGAAGACACCGTCAAATACAAGCGCGCCGCGCTGGAAAAACACGTCACCCCAGTACCAACCATAATCCTTGACAACATTGTGCGCCTCGGTTTTTACCCAAAGGTTGAATACGATCAACACGACACCACCAATCCATCTACGCAGCGATAAGTAAATTATTTGATGCTTGGAGGAGAAATACTCACCTCATGGCGTGGACGGGAAAGGAAAGTCCTTCGGGCACTCTAAAGCACGCAAAGGCAAACATACAGTACGCCAAGAAGTCACTGATATGCAACCATGTCAGTCACCGAACATCAATGCACTTGATAGAGCTGACTTGAGAAGGATCACGTCTACAAGTTGTCTAAATAACAGCCATGTGTTGTATTCCAATGGAAGCTCCTGATCGATTAGAGATAACTGTAAGCGATGGATTGGTTGTTATCAGCAGGCTGCTCACATCAAACGAATAGTCCTTTCCCATTTTCCCTTGTAGCTGAGCACGAATCCAATTTCTAGCAGCCGGGTTACGCTTCTCATCGAGCCATCCAAGTCGTTGAATTTCGCGAACCATCCACTTTCTCTTACTCTGTTTCGTGAGGACCCAACCCAACCCAGCATCATAGGCTGCCCTCCAGAACACAAAATAGAACAGAAAGAAGACCTTGACCGCTGGACGCGGCAATATATAGAACAGAACAAGTTGCAATCCAAGCAATGAAAGATTGATGATGTCTAGATGACTCTTTGGATAGCGAGGATGGAAAAGCCCGGTAAGTACATCGTGCGTGGTGGGAACCTTAAACACTGAAACATATTTTTGTCAAATGCAAATTGGAAAAGCTTTCCACTAGCGCCCACCTTCGCCGTCTGGCGTCTGTCCCCAAACCACCTCCTCACGTGCTTGGCGTGTCTTCTCTGGCTGGCCACACTCATCTTGAGCTGCTGCTGGATTTCCTGACCCGTCGTTGGAAACCTTTCGTTGGCGGAGTCCTTGGGGACTCAAGAGGGCCGCCATCTCAAGGATTCAAGCAAGCGACAAGAACTTAGAAAGTAAGCTGAGATAGTCTTCGGTAGCAGACCGATAACAAGCAAGGAAGTCTTTTGAAAGCTAAGGCCAGCTTCGCGAGTTCACAATCCGCGAGCATTTACATACTTCAAAATTTTGAATTTATGTAATTTTTCTTTATAGGATGTTCCTTGAGAAACCCATAAACGAACACGTAAAAAAAGCACGTGCCTTTCTCTTCTTTTCCTGAAGTTCCTAGTCGCCGTCGCTCAATCTTGCCATCAACACTCGGGATGCCTCTGCGGCGTCTGCGCACCGAGTCCCGTGCCTTTCATGACCTCTGAAGAACTTGTGATCTCCAGCAAACTAGCTCTTTTCAGCCTTGGCAAACTGTCAGGTGGCACATCCATCATATCGTGGCTCAATCAAATTTTTTTGCAGGTCGTGTGCCCACTGCATGCACGTCATCCCGGATCCTAAATGTATCCCTTCTTATACACTTGATGCTCGAACTTTCCCATCGAGCGTCGAGTTGCTAATATTAGGGAAGAATGAGGCTGTCTATGTACCGGGGGCATTTTTTTCGGTTGACTTCTTCGTTTGCATAGAAGTTGACCCTACGAGGTGCCTCATATCTATCTAATCTATCTATCTACATACTGTCCACCACCTTCGCGATCGATTAAGGTCCCTATGTACACGATCCTGCGTATATTCTTGTCAAGAACCAATGTTTCTCATCATATGAGTGTGCTTGTATTGCCACCATACGTAACTGCCAACGTATGATTGAGCGTCTTTGTATTGCAGCCGCAACTGCCAACGTATGATGCATTTTAGCCATTCGAGCACGGGCTGACGCCGTCACGGAGCCAGTTCTGCTCGTGTGACTCGTCTGAGTACGGATCTCCGCCAATTGCACGTCGTTGTCACCGCACTTCACATTCCCGCGGGACGAAGTAGAGCTCATCATGGTGAAATTGAAGGTCAGAGTTCCTTAACCCCGCAGCATATACTTATAACCTGTTCACGCGAAGTGACCGAACAAGAAACGAAGAAAGCGCTTGCAGGAAAACCTATGTACAGTGTACCACGCCAGCATTACCTCTCGTCTTTCCAGCCGAAATGACAGTCATACGGACAACATCACGCCATCGATCAATTGTCAAGGGTCTCCTTAAACCCCTTCTCACTCTCGACTTCTCCTGGGATGTCGTCGAGCTAAAATCACGCAAATTTAACAGCGAGTTTCTTGACTGTCTGGTAGAAGTACTCACTTGGTCAAGGTCTGAAAGACATCGCCCGATGATGTCGATGGCCTTTCGAAGGTCCTCCTCGAGTATTACCAACGGAGGGGCAAACCGAACGCTGCACCGAAGAAGAAAGTTACAGCAGATCGAAGAAGAGAACTTCAAGTTACATACATGTTGCAATGAGTAGGTTTCGCAAGAACCCCTCGGCTCTTCAGTAGCAAGCAGAATTGCCACGCAGTGCGGCCCTTGCAGCTCTTCTCCTCATCGATCACCACAGCATTGAGAAGGCCTCTGCCCCGGACTTCCTTGACGAAAGGAGAATTGAACGCCAGAATTCCCGCACGAAATATGACACCGAGATTCTGCGCACGATCGGCGAGCTTCTCGTCTACAAGGACGCGCAGGGATGTCATAGCGACAGCACATCCCAGGGGGTTCCTAAATGACGACATTAATATGCTTACGAGCGGACCGTCCGTCGGGATGACCCACCCGCCGTATGTACTGCCGTGTTCTCCAGGCTGAATGCAATACATGACCTCGCGATCCGCGAGAACTGCCGAGACGGGGTACACTGTGGAGCATCAGGTGGTGTGTGAAAACCCTTTAGGAACAATACCAAGACCAACTCACCTCCGCCTGACAGTGCCTTCCCAAGCAGGACCATATCCGGCCGAATGCCGTCGTGCTCACAGGCAAGCATCTTCCCCGTCCTGCACAACCCCTAAAGCATCAATGAGCATACTGGTGTTTTCATGAAACCTATATAAGGAAACAAACCGTTTGGATTTCGTCGCAGATAAGGAGGACATTGTGCTTGGTACAGAGTTCCCGAACTTTTGCAAGATAACCCCTGGGCGGCACGACAATTCTAGATGCAAGTCATGGATTAAGACACAACTTCAAAATGAACTCGTTGAAAAACACACCCTGCCTCCCCTTGGATCGGTTCCACCAAAAACGCTGCCACGTGTGTTCCATGAAGTTCGAGAGCGCGTTCGAGATCAGATATCTCTCCGAAGCGGATGAGCCTTTCTCGGTCATTATCCTGGAAGGTTGGTCCGACGCCCTCGAGGTAGGGGCCGAAGCCGCCGCGGCTCTCCGGATCGGTGCTCATACTGGCCGCGAATTATGAATTAATTAAGCTCCAGAACGGGTCTCAAGGGCGCCTAAGCGCCAAAACATACCTAATGACCCCCAGAGTTCTTCCGTGGAAATTTCCTGCAACGCTAAGCACAATAGCTTCCCCGTCCGGCACACCCTTCTTTAGGTATGCCCACTTCCTAGCAAGCTTTACAGCAGTCTCGACGGCCTCGGCACCGGTATTCATCGGAAGAACACTTTCATATGAGAACATTTGTGTAATCTGCTGCGCGAACCTCCCAAAGACAGAATTGTAGAAGGCACGAGATGACAGAGTGAGTTTCTGGGCTTGCTCTACTAGAGTAGCGACTATCTTTGGGTGACAATGACCCTAAAAATTTGACCGCGTCCCAGTCAGCCCATCCCCCCCAATGCATCGTCTTTTGCGGGTGACAAACCTGGTTAACAGCCCTGATAAAGATTGTTTGAATTTAAAAAGGCCCATGAAATGCAATGGAGCGCTTACGAGTATGCAGATAACATGTCGATGTATTCATTGCCTTCTGGGTCCCATACCCTATAGTCAGCAATGAGCTAAAAACGTCCAATCCGAATAGCACAAGTCCCTCACTTTGCCCCTTTAGCGGACTCAAATACTACTGGTAACGGATGATAACTATAAGAATTAAGCGTTACATCAGTATGGATTCGTGGCGCTCGAACGAATGAAAACCATCATCGATTTCGGCTCGGGCCGACAAGTCACAATAATGTGATTTTGACCAGGTAGGTCTCGCGACCTATCGAGCAAGGCGCTCGTTCGTCAGGGAAGGCGGAAAGGGCTTACTTGTGAGCACCGTATTCATGCTCCATATTGATGACCATTGCTGAAGTCACCTTGTTATCGGTCGTGCTAGAGGCATGGACACCATTCCCATTATGCGGCTTCACGACCTTGTGAGCCGTCGTTTGGCTAGAGCGTCCATTATCGGCAGTTGGAGACATTATGAGATATAAGTATGTTGTTTGAGAGGAAGAAAAACCTGACGCGAGCGACAAGAGTAAACTTGTGTGTGGAGGTTACGAAGAAGGAGGCTCGACGCGTGAGTCCTATCGTTTTGGTCCGCCCGAAACAGGACCCCGGTCGGTCCCTATGATGTTATCGAAGCAAGGCCTTTCCCCTCTCTTGAAATTGAAATCATTCTTGAACCTGTTCAATTGCGCCTCTTCAATTTGAATGGTACATACTCCATCCCCGTCGGTACCGCCTCACCGGAGAGGCACTTATACCGAGGTTCCAAGCCTCCGACCAGATCTTGTGGAATGCAAGCTGCAGAGGCAGAAGTGTCATGCCCTTCACTAAACCACTTGGTAATTGGCGGAGTTCTGCCGTTTAGACTTTGTCTTGCGATTGATGCATGCTGTGACGACAACCGGGCATAAGTATGGTTCATTTGTAAATAAGGACATATTGTTAATGTGGACTCTGTAGCCGGCGTGCCGGCAGAGTATTGGACTTGCAGTAAGTAGAATGGATTCCTTTGCTCTTAAACTCCATTCTGGTGAGTGCTATGCAATTCTCGAATTTGAGTCCCCGGTCGCATCATGATCACGGTCATTGATGCACTTGGCAAAGACCAACCTGTCGGTGTGTCCATGACTTTGAAATCTTCCTAATCACTGATCATATGACTCGAATTATTAGTTGTGTTTACAAAGCCACACCGTATCCCTCGGGAGAAGGGCTAATTAACTTCCAGACGAGAGGACACGGCCGTGTCCTCTCCTATTGTAATACGTCATGTCGAGATTATTCACGATGCGGTTAGCGAACTCGTTGGAGGACGAGAAAGGGGAGCAATCACATGTATTGTACAACAAGAAGTATGCATACAGGACATTCAAAAATTTGCATATCCAAAACGTCCCAAAGCCTAATTCTACTACTGTGGTATAATGTATAGTGTGTGCGTGCGTAAATCTGCAAAAACAAAAGAAAATATATGGGTGTATATCATTGTAGGTCAGAAGGCCACTCTCTCCTTCTTCTCCATCTCCCTTGGTTGTCAAATCGTGGGTTTGTGGGAAAACTCAGCCCATCCTCGAGTCCACGTCCAACTGGCACTGAAAGAACCCATACCGCTCGCTTGTGAGCGGCGGAGAAAAGATATCATGATAAAAGATTAAAAAACTCACAGAACCACCACCACACGTTCTTCCCCATTACACATTCCCAGTTCGCGCGACTACTTCCCAGCCACCAGAGGTTCCCCTCCTTGCCGATCCTGCCCCACTCCTTGTCCCAACGTTGTCGCGTTCGTTGCTTAGCTCTGAGTATTCAGTTCAGAGTGCACGATCATCGAGTGAGCACGAATTGACCAAAAAAAGTTCAAAACGGTAACTGGAAAACAGATCAGTCACGCACCCAAAATCATACCAACGGTGCATGCGCGCCAAATTATCCTGCTCACGCTCCTGCATCGATCTGAACGCAAGAGATTCTACAGTCGTTTGATTCAACATAATTAGTTGCACTTGTGTCAAAAACATAAGACAACAAAACAGGCCAAAGAGCGCTGTTCTGTAAAGAAGAAAACGTCAGCAAAATGTCAACAAGATCCGACGACGACTGACAGGGCCACTGCAACAATATGTTGTGGATTAATTGCGGGAGCCGGGGATCTCGTCTGTGACTTGATATTGAAGCCTAAAATCGTCGCAAACATCCAAAAGGAAAGTATCGACGCCCACTGCACGAAATTAACAAAAAACTTCCGGACCAAAGCGAAATATATCAGTGAATGATCAACGGAGAACTGACAGTCCTGTCAAGTTACCTTGTGATTGAAAGCACCGACGCAATGCCCGACCCCTGAAGATGCGATTAGTAGATATCGAATACAAAAAATAGCTCGTGCTGACATGGACAGTGATGATCATACTTTAGAACGCACTAGGGCCGCAAATGCAAAACGTGAGAATGAGTTGGCGTGGATAGATCATTCCACTTACGGTGCCGCAGGCTCGGCAATGGTGTGTACGAGGGGGCTTGATGATTTTGTCTTTGCCGCAGTGACGATACTGGGCGACGAGGACGGGCGTCGTCGATGGCTGTCGCGAGAACAATTGTGGAGGCGCGTCAGAGCTAGAGCTAGAGTGGTGGGAGCTGCCGTGGGATGAGGGTGGTGCAGGACCTGGGACGCGCATGGATTCGGTATCGGCGGGTACGTTCGTGATGTGTGCTTCGTCAGGGGTAGATGTGCCCTGGTGATGTGGAGTCGAATGATAAACCTTGTCTTGCGTGGCCGTTGCTGGAACGACGGGGAGCGTCACAGGCACAGTATTTCCCGAATTCGATAACGCCGAGGTATGATTAGATACGTCGACGGGAGGGGACAGAAGCTCGTAAGACATTCCACGAGTGTCACTGAAAGTTGTAGACTGCTGCCCACGCACGGGCCGCTCGAGCTCGAACTTTTCTACAAACTTGAGAAGAAGTAGGGTTGGTTTAGATGTTTAAGAAAGGACTGAATACTGCATACATCTGCTGCATACCCTGGTGGTGTGGTCACGACCTGAGGAAAACACAAAGATTTAACGGAAGCCAGTACCATTGAGATCTGCCAACCAACCGCATAATACGACCACAAAACCATCAAGAGAAGGATACAAAAAATTACCAAAAACACAACTAAAAGATTTACTCAGCGCTGATGGGATAGAAAGGTAAAGATGTACATACTGCCGACAGTCGGACTTCCCAATGCACTCTGATTCTTTATAATCATGTCCCTACAGAATATACCAACATATACATAGGACGTATATGCAATCAAAGCTAATGTCAAGCCGACGGCGACCTTGCGAACGATCCAGGGTTGGGGCTTGTGAGTTCGTCGGTCGTGCGCTCGCAAGCGTGCCTCTTCTACGACGCCACAACACGTTCGGTCCGAGGGTGACATGGCAAGGAATTGATGGACCGATGGGGTAGAATCGAAAGAGATCCGAGGGGCTTTGGACGTTTGGCCCCACACTGACTTGGTGGTTGAACGAAAGAATACAGGATGACGTAATCTATAGATTTAACATTCGGTTCCTGAGTAGACTCTTTTTGTCGTCATCTCAATCAGAGTCTGCCAGGATTGCACACGTCGCACACGCACGCACACACACGCCTGCAGATATCATGACGCGCCACCCATCCTTGAAAAAACATTCCTACATCCATCTTTCCATCAATCCACCATGTGCAGATGCTCTAAGACTCAGGAAATCAATTCAGGATGGTTTAGCAGAGACATTTGGTATCACAGCATCCGGTACTTATCTTGATATCCTCTGGATTGCTGAAAGTGGATTCGAGGTCGTCATACGCCTCTCTATAGAGTCAGTCATGAATATATAGTACTGATAACGATAATTTGACTCTTTCAGGGATGCTTCAAAGGTTATGGCCGCCGTGGTTATAACACCTGCCTCACCAAGGTTCTCGTTGATCAAACAAACAAATTTCCTCCCATCTTTACTGTCAAAAGAGAGGCTTACGTGATGCCGATCAAATTCTCAAGTTCCGCGGCTTGTAACGAGTCTTTTTCTTTGCAAAGCGCGTCAATGGACCGATGTAACGGTACACCCCTTTCTTTCCCATCGGTATATATGGTGTACTTTGCACAGGGAAAGATACTCTACTTGAATTTACGAAACAACTTCATGCTACCTCTGGGGTCGGCACTTTTCCCACTGACCTCGCCCAAGCCACGAAGTCGTCTATCGCCGACGGCCATGCAGCTGCGGAATACGTATATCAGCACTAAAAAACTCAAGAACGGAATCAGCATTCCCACCCTCCGCATCATGTGTCAAAAATTGGGAATCAATCGAGCGGATAAAATCAAACAGCTGTTTATTGATCAGTCGAGGCATAGATAGGCCTTGGCTTGACCTCTCACCATCATCCACGTATCTTTGCTCACACCCTTGCCTCCCTTCTCAGTCAAGAACTGGAACCACCATTGCGTGTGCTCATCTGTCCACCCGGAACTTTTCTCCCCATCCATGTCTACATCTTCACCTGTCAAATCGTGTTTTAGCGCGCCGCCTGTCAGACCTGTTGGAAGTAATAGATTCCAAAATGCCAGTGCCGTGTCGATCGCTAAGATAATTTAAAACTTAACTTTTTCCAACGTTTCAGCAGCAAGGTTCATGCTTACCTAGACTCCGTTGTCCTTCCGTCCGAGCAAAAGTGAACGTGTGATCGTACACCTTATGGAAATAGGATGTATCTGATCCCAGCTTTGCCCGCAGCCGCGTCAGAGCATCCTTCATGCCGTCAACTGTATCACAACTGCACAATAGTAAAATTAGCTCGGCCGTCAGTTGCCGTCCCGCTGCGGAGATGAATGTGGGCGTACTAACCCAAGTCGTGACCATCCCTCCACCCAACCTTTCTTGTTCCACTCCCCGACTTTCGGAGATTTGAGTTCGTAAGCGACTGCGAGCAGAACAACATCCTCTGGATCTGTTTCGAGATCCTGACACAGCTGAATAGTGCCGTCTATTGAAATTTCATCCCCAGTTGGATCTGTACGAGGATCGTATTTAGTGATAGTCCGCTGGCATATGCGTGTGGTACTCGCCTTTGTATTTCTCAAAGAGGGCGTTCAACTTGCTTGTTGAAGCAGCAGTACTAGTTGTTCTGCCACCGCCTTCTTGGAAAAAGGCATCAATGGCCGCGTCAAGCCGTCTCTGGTGCTTGTCAAGATATCGCCTGGCATCTTTCGGACTACAAAGGGGAAACATCAATATCATCGGGAGTGGCGCGACCAGCAACAATTTGTTGGATCGGACTCACGATGCGCCAGTGATCGAGCAGAATTCAGAAACAAGTGCATCCTTTGACGCTTTAGACTGTACAGGTCAACGGATATCAGATTCACTGCTATATCATGGTAATCTGAATTGATCCAGCATGGTTAAACACTGACCATTGTACACCCGGTATTCGATACAAGGAGGAACAAGAATTTAAGCGTAATCGCGGTACTATCGATTGTGCCGTAGGTAGAACACTCGGGAGATTCGATTTCGTTTGTTCGCGGTTGGAGATAAGCGGGATTTGCCGGGCCGCTGAGTTCATTTACCCTTTGACACGACGTTGACAGGTTTGTCGTACCAAGGTCCTCGTAGCCCCGTTTGCCGCGGTACAACTAGTACCATAGGATGATAGCGAGCGTCAACGTTCTCTTAATGTTCTGGTGTAGCCGATCACGCCGGTGCTCTACACGGTCATATTGGGACCAAGGTTACAGCTGGCAGTCAGGGAATACCTTCCATTTGATGGAACGAATGGAATGAGGACTCGGAGTTGGAGCTCGGGGAACGATGCAGAATTCCCTTTTGGGTGAAGGTGGCCGTCGAGTCATTAATTAGGGCGGAAGAGACGTATTCAGTCAAGTAGGTGAAGTAGTTCCGTTACCTCCTAACTGCAGAAGTACCCTAGAATGGGCAAACGTCACTGATTTCTTTCCCCGCATTGCACAGCATCGATACCGGCGTGCCAGCAAGCTTAAGGATCCTACTGCACATGTATTGCATCACGCTGCCTCATGACAGCCATTCTAACTCCCGGATTCACCTAGTAGGGTGACGTTTGTGAAATGATATCGCCTGGTTGTTCCATGTCACTTATCTTTAGTCGCCTCGTGGCTGATTCCCAGCGCTTATCCCATCTCATTGTAATGTATGTACATGCATCTATCTTGGCGGATCATAAATAAGTATTAAATGAATCATTGGGGCTCAGCCTGAAAATGTCATTTGACACCGGAATGACTTGTGTGTGTGTGTCATCACCTTCCATTCCCTCACCCTATCGATCGACGGGAAACATGTGTAGCACTCGAAGCACCGTGAACATGAAAATGCACGTTCCTCGCCTGTTTTATTTCGGTCCTTGTTGGATTTTCACGGACGATGACGGGCGGCAGAAGGGATTAAGTTCCCCCACAATCCCGTTTCGAACGGGTCAAATCCCCTTGCACGGAATATTCTCAAGAACATCGTGAGAAGAATACAGGCACGTGCGGATCTCAATCACATATTATTGAAAATTTCTATTGTTGTCTTCCTTCCCTTGTCAGGCAAGGGATAAGTCGCATGGATGCGTTGTGATGGGCGGCGAGGCCTGGACAAGTCATAGTTATGTCCTCAAAACTTGCTTGATCGGAATCCCGGACCGGGAACCACGGATATCTATCTCAAGTTAAATAAAAAAGAAAAAAAGGTGTCATTTCCAAAGCAAGGATGCCATGATCTCATTCTAGTAAAGTCCCAGATCAGATCTGAACGGACGAGATTAATAGAAGTCATGGGCATGGCCTTGGCCTTTGTTCCTAACGGATCCCCGAGGGAAGTGTCGGATATTTGGCACCAAGTGTGAAACGTTTCGGTTGGGGGCGTTCTCCGGATCTCTGACCATTGTCCGGTACCTGCTACGATTATGTATATGTGTACGTATGTGTATGCTTACCGGCAATCATCCCAAACCGAGGCGTATCATACCTGCGTATATACCCACTGTAAGAAGCCTACTTGACATCGGGAAGCGCCGGATTTGGCTCGTAAATAATTACAGGACAGATAGACCGTGGGTTTGTGCGAAAAAAAATCATCGCCGATAATAGAAGCGTTATACTTCGTATAACCTCTCGGTATGTTGTGACTATGGTATAGTGGGACGATGTTCAGTCGGCGCAAGATTCAAAAGTCCATATCATCGGATCAACCGAAGGCACTTCTGTCAACTGAAACGTTGGCTTGAAATGGATGCATTGGCTTGGAATGGATATCTCTTACCCCATCAATTTCGAACGACGATACGCTTCGTATGCTTCCCAGCTCGCCGGCGATCTGCATAAGGTGTTGGCCTCCGCCAGGCATCATCTGAATCTTCTCGGTAATCCTCTGTAGCAGGTATTTCTACTTTTGCCCCAGGAACCGGATGTACATCATGAGGTGGACTACGTAAACCGACGCCACTATGATGTGATGACGAGTGGAGATTGAGAGGGGGTTGAGGTGGTTGCCCGTGAGGTGCCACGGGAAACATGGATGGTGGTTGGGCGGAAGTCGGCATTGAACGGGAAGACCGGGGTTGCTTTGAATGATGGGGATAGGGACCCATCGGGGAATCAATTGGTGAATGATGCTGAGGGTGTGGCGGAAGCTGTGGCCACGAGCGTGGTACGCCACTTTGTGGCGGCTCCCTAGATTTAGTGCCGTTATGGATATCATCTTGCTGGGGTACGTCGATTTCTACACGAACACGGACGATCTCTCTACCGGCTTGAGCGAAGAATGCGCGCTCTTGACGTTGGAAGAAACCACTTGTAGGGCCAGGTCTCATTTCTGCGAAATTTGCTGGTGGTGCAGGAGGGAAAAGGGCCATGAGCTCATGACCTGTGGGTGGTGCTGGGTACTTTCTGGGTGTTGAACTACCATCCTGAGTTAGGTTCACATCTTGATGGATATCAGAGGATGAAGTAGTGGATGTTAAAATTGAGCTTACCACGCAAAGAACTTGGAGAGAGAGGTCTCCTTGGTGCGCCTGATTGTGGTGATGTATGAATTGCTGATGATTTGTGAAGGGGACTATGATCTCCTGCGGTTGTGGTAGAGGCGCTTGAGGGTGGGGAGGGAGAATGGTCTGGTACAGGACGAAGATGGAAAGAAGACATTGTGTGGATAGGATTGCGATGAGATGAAGGGAAAATGGAAGAAGAAGGATCTTATATAGGTTGACGAACCGAAGAGATAATAGTGGCCGTAATTGATCGACCTCTAAAAGAGATCGAGTATGTATAGGAAGGAACAAGTCCATCCCAGCGAAACTTTGAATATTTGATTCCGGGTTAAGCGAACGTCAAGTAGTAATACTCTTGATTAAATTTTTATATCTAGATTGATGATATCCTAGGCTAACGTCGAAGAGTTCACATTTTGGTAACTTTATACCTGAAATGGTTTGACACTTTTTCGATACCACGAAACCCACAGCTCTCCCCCATACTTATCCTATACCTCCCATACCATTCAATTTTTATTTTTTATTACCCCAATTCGGTCCCACAACCAGGTCGTTATGGCCCACTTACAATGTCCTCCTACACTAATGATCGTGCGAATATTATGACTGCTGGGAATCTCTTTATTTTATTTATTTCATGACTTAACTCGTTTGAACACGACATGTAGATTTCCTCTCTCCGACTTACACAAAAGGTATCATGTCCGTATCGCATATCTCCCGCAACACACCTACCCGTTGTCCACTCCATGAAGGTGCCTGTGCCAACCAGATCTTTGGGTCATTGATCGGCGGTTCATTGCGTGCCTCATAACAGGTTTTATTGCCTATCCGGACCTATGAGAATTCAATGCGGCCTCTGACGTCGCCGAATCGATAATAATCTCACCGTACATACCGAAGCCCTGCTACCCTTTACGTTCGTAGACGACCATTAACCGTTGCTGAACAATCCGGCTCCCAGGATTGTCTTCCTTGACGCTCTATTCGCAAGCCGTCGGGAGCGCTTGCGTGTTCGTCGTCACAGCTCCTGCAGGCACCTATCCATTTGGGGGTTCTCTCCCATTCTACTCCTCGCCTGTTCTTTAATGAATGTCACGATCATCGGGTTCACAACCATGACGATGGGCTTTGGTGCGGACCCGGACTCGTAAGCAGGGTTCGCGGCTAGCTTTTAACGACATACCCATCCTGCATAGGTGGGAACAACAGCTGGCGCTACGAAAACCAAGGGACAACGTCCAAAATGGGATATCCACTGAGACGCGAACGCACTTGGAATCCAATCTGCGCCAGGGTGCCCTACACAAAGTCCGTTAGCGCTCAGGTTGTTTTCGGCTTCTTGGGTGTTTCCCTTTTCCTACTGCCTGGGCATAGGGGGAATAGCTTGTTATCTGTGGAGTACAAAAGCCTATAACGCGGCTCAGCAGGGGGTTTCATCCAAATGAACGCGAGAGTCCAATCATACCATCAAGTCAGGCTTCATCATTAATAGCTTCCTTAATCAGCGACCGAGAGTTAAAGTATACCATGAGTTTCAATATCTCCCAAGCCTCGTTCTAGCTTCTCCATCATGCGTCACTTATCTTCACTGGCACCTTCCCTTTTCCTTCTCAGCAGGCTCACAAGGTAGTACTAGTCCTAAGGTTCAAGATCGACCGTCCAGGGTCCGGGGTGCCGATGTACCGATGTCATTCTCAATTCCACTGGGATCCTGACTTCTGCCGTTCGCTGGCAAGGCTTCGAAGTTCTAAGTTTGAGGGGAACAACATTGAGTTGCATCAAAGTGCGATCCTTCAGGCCAGCTTCTCTCACTTACGTAAGATTTTCTCAAGGAACGCCAAGTGTACCCAAAACCAACCACTTTGCAACAAAACCACCATGGTCGAGAAAACGCTTAGCACGGGGACTTTAAATCTGCGTTTTATGCAAAATGCTCGGAGAGCACAACAGTTGTCCAGTGTCGAGCTCGAGAAAGCGCACGTTAAAGATGATGCCGAATGGGAAGTGGCGCCTGATATTCGTAAAGCTTGGGGATTGGCAGACGGAGGGTCCAACTCAGATTCGTGAGTTGCGCGTAGTTTAATTTTGTGTCCTTATGGCTTCAGCGAACCTTTGCGACAGAAATGACGATCTATATGAGAGATCATATATGCCTTTCCTCTTTCCTTCTGTTTCTGAAACGCCCCGTGCTGCTGCGGAGGAAAAAAATGGAATTTCATCCGGTGTCAAACCCCAAGGACGTCGCAAATTCAATAAAAACGGAGAAGAGGTGAGTATCTCCCGTATCCCCAGAATCGTGTTCATGCCCCGTCATCATTAGTCATCCAAACCTCCAGAAGTGCGGTCCGCTGTGGTGGACGTTCAACCTGAGGAAACTAGGAAAATCAAGATCAAATCGATATCCAGCTCAACCAGTACACTTGCCAAGCCATCAAAGAAGCTCAAGGAGCCGGCCAGCCGGGTGATATACGACAACAGTAACGTTGGCGTTGACCTCCGTTCCTTATCTTCAAACAGCACGTCATCAGCACCGAAGTCAACCAGCACCGCGTTCATGAAACCCGCTGGCGTAGACGACCCTTCTTCAGCCCCTTCGAGCAAGGATGCATTCTCGACTTCTGCCGCCTCTTCCGCACGAAAAGGGAAGAGAAGACAGGATAACGCAGAAGTCGAAACCACGGGACTGAAGAAGAAGAAAACATCATTCATCGAGTGATCGGACCGTCTGGAGTACGTGATGATCGCCCCCCAGCGCATGCCTTTGCTGCCTACTCCGGGACGCAAAACTCCGCATGAACTCCCGGTCTATATGACCATTTCACGACGCGCACACATTATACGTTCCATCGCTTGGAATTATCGATATCCATCAGCGCCATATTTGTTCTGCAGTGTTCTACGCTTTTACTAGAGTTCGGAATGTGGTTATTGTCATGCCTACTTATGAAAGTGTTTCTTATCGCATGCGAATTGCTGCGTAACTGGATGATGTTGGCATGGCCAATCTGATAGGTTCGGGAGCCTCAGGAATGGGTGAGGGAAATTCAATATATGAGATGACCCATCTGACGAGACTCGACCATGCTGCGCGTCGCGGGACCACGCGGAACGGTACCTTGACTTTGAGAAATACGGCCGGCCCTCGATTCATGAGAAAGGTAAGACGTGAGAAGCACTGCGGTTTAGCTCCTCTAGGCACTGCAGGTTTTCCAAGGGCGGCAAGGAGCAAGTATTATATTGTTTCATCCATCACTTGGGCAGAATTTCATTTTGGATTTTAATCGCTGCAGCCCCCACTCCGCGGCGCAGCGCACGCACACATTATGGCAGAAAGTGTCAGCTCAGTTGCTTCCCAAGTCGTCGCCTGCGCGATGCGGCAAGTACGTTTACAGCGACGGGAGAACTTGGGGGGAGAAATTTGCAGCGCTACCGGGAAACAGGCGCGCCTAATATAAAATAACGCTTCAATTCAATACCTTTGGGTAATGGCTCAAACAGCAATCGATAACAGAACGCCCACAGCGATTGGCCAAAACGCGCCGCAGACGCTCGCAAAAGGCAAGTAAAACAGATCATCCTACGTGTACGCAGTCTATGGGTATCCCGATCTTCACCGTCCAGACTCAGTATCACCGCTCTTTTCTAGATATAGCTTCTTATTCCATCCGCCGCTGTCGGTGCCGGGAGATCATCGATGATCCACCGTTGATATGGCATCATCGGAACCGGATCCTTGTCATCATGCATACTATCTTGAGCCTACGTCCCGTTTCATATCGGTCGAGTGGAATGGTATCATAGGCTGAATGCAGTATAGCCTATCTATGCCTCGTGCTCGTGATTTCGTTCAGGGCGCTCCATACATGATCCATTTTTTCCACTCTTGTCCACTGCTCCATCAATATCAATTGTTGTAGGATAAATTGTACACAGGAGTCAAAAATAGGTGAACAGATTTAATCTTATCGTCGAGACCGCCATTTTATATTCGTCCTGTTGGTATGTAGATGAGATGAGATGGTAGGTCCGTGACAGAGTGAGAGTGAGAGTGAGATAATGATAATCCGGTTTGTGCTATTGATGTTGTGCCTATCAGCATGTGCTCTAGGATGGTACTGATAATGTAGTGCGGTTGGCATCTCGGGTATAATGATATCGACTGTACGAAGGCGGGCTTGTCATATTCGTCTCCAGTTCCCCCCGCTCATTCACTTTGATACTAGAACCCCCCATCCCCAAATCACTCGACACAGAATAATAAGCGGTGCCAAGCGAGGCGTTCTTGCTCAATGTAGACGCTATGGACGGCGTCCACCCAAGAGACGAACGCGGAGATGCAGGTGTTTCTGAAATCCTCGAGAAGCGGGAGCGAGCCATCGACAACGCGGCTTCTCGAGACCCGAATGACTCAATGGTAGCCATCCGCCGTACGAAACCGCCCATTACGGGTATCAGTTCGTCTTCTTCAAAGTCATCTATGGTCGTTAGGGGTGATGCGGGCTCGATGGTATCTGCCCGCGCTGTAACTGCCGCGGACGATCGAGGTTGAATGCCATTAACGTGAGCCGGCGGCGGCGGGTTATAGTTGTGGTTTTGCGCGATTGAAGGAGGAGGGTTGTAGATTTCCAGATAGGGGTATGCTGGTTCAGAGGCCCCGTATCCGTAAGAATACACAGAGTCGCAGTCACGGCTGCCTGACTCCGACATCAATGGACCCACAGAAACAGGCCTGTGCTCCACCCTCGGACATGCGTCTCCGAGTTCGCCGACGCATGCAAAGTGGTCTAGGTCTGTAACTACCCGCGATGAGGCACCAAGTCCAACGGCGTATACTTCCGTGCATTCCTCAGGATCCCAGGCACCGGGCAACGTGTCCGCATTCCGCAAGATATGTTCACTCGAGATACGGTTCTGCCGGCGGAGCGTGCGGGGTGTGGGTGTGTCGGAAAGACTATTGTGCCTTTGATAGTTCGCTCGACGGTCTTTTATTGATAGCCGCAAATTTGTCCAATTTCGCCATATCGGGTTGGAGGTTGGAGATGCGGGGTTGGATGATGTGGCTGGCGTGTTTTGGGAGTGGGAGGGTGATAGGGAGGGTGCGAGAGTGATGCTCGAATTAGTGAGCGCTAGCGTGGAGCTAGACCGTCCGAGTGCAGCTTGGGAAGGTATTAACTTGTTGAAATGCGTTCTTGACGACGAAGGGTCGATGGTAGATACAGGCGAGTCGATGGTGGATACAGGCGAGTGCACAACATCTTCCGAGGCCATTAATGGAGGGTAGTACATCCCTCTTGCATATCTCGAAGGATGCCTCGCTTCGAAATATGCTCTGAGGAAATACAGGTACAACAGCTGAAGGTAAGGAATATCCATCAATTTGAAACACCTTTGAAACTCGAAAATGAGACTGACAATCATGATCAAAGTAGCAATAACCCGCAAAGACGCAATGATCGTCCAAGCTGCAAGACTTGCTGTGCGACAGTGCGGTGACGATGAATCCACGGTAAGAGAACTAGACCACGAAACATCCAAATCCCAACCACATCTATCCACAGGGCGCCATATCAAAACAAACACAAGATTCGCGATCGCCGTCGCAAATATCAATACAACAAAGCACCCCCTTGAGATCATCCTCGCAGCACGAACGAATCCATTTTTCGGAAGAAGCGGCATAAACAGCGTCACCACCACCCCCGCGACACTAATCCCAGAAGCAACACACGACACGAGCGCAAGCGTGCGTACAGAGCTCTTAAAGGACGTTTGAAACGCAAGGGAATAGCGGATCGTGCAATAAATCGACCATAAACCTGTTGACAAACAGGTTCGTTGGCCTCAGAAGCGCATGAAAAGAGAATATGGTATACCAAGTACGACTTCAAAAACTACAGAGATCCACTGCAAGCGACGGAGTTTTGATTTTGTGATGCGGCCTTTGAGGCTCTTGCATTCTGCGGCTGTTAGTGGGTCTCCTGTGAGGTCAAGACCAAGGTCCCAGTGTCGTGGACCGTCTGGATGAAGTGGTTGCCTGGAGAGTAGGTCGTGGAATGTGGGGGAGTTAAAGGTTGGGGATGTTGGATCGTGTTCTTGGACTGTGGTGAGTGAAAGAATACGTGGACGTGGGCGTGTCATTGGGGTGGGCGTAGGCGTAGCACTGACATTGGCATTGACGAATCGTTTGTCAGATGTGAAAAGTGAATTATGCAGATCGAGCGCAGTCATCGATATCGATCGAGGTGAAAGTCGTGAACAAAGAACCAAACGTGAAATTTTCGTCGAAGTCATTCTCGAAAAAAACAAGGTTAGCTTCGAATTCGATGGCTAGTCGAACTCAATGCGCCTGATTCTGGGAGACACGAAATTAATTGGCATTCGAGCCTCGCTTTCAGGGTTCGGAAAATTGATTGTGGCACAAGCGACTTACCTAAATTACATTTTTTACTTATCTGAAGACTCAAGAGCCGACCATGAGCACTCGTACCATATGGTGATCGCTTCGCTTCGCACGACGGGCTTGAACCTTGAGAACAGATTCAAAGAGAGATGGGGCTTTACCCTTACCTTACTTACTCTAGCTCGAATCCCTCTAATCACTTGAAGCTGCTAGCGGTTCGACAAAATGTCATAAGCAATTCAAACACCCGTAACGTAAATCAGAGTACTCAATTTGTGACTTGTTCGGCTAGATAAAGAATCACGACATCATACAATCAATCATCCAATGTCATTAGTGGGTTTTAAAACATATCGCATTCTATCCCAACCTACGATCCCCTCACTGCATCGCTCAATTCCTGAAGTTCGCCGCTCGTCAGGCCAAAGTTATCTGATTCAGTCATAGTCGTTTCTCCTAGGAAACCCTGAAGACTGTGTTTCTGCGCGGCTGAAAAGCTGCCGTTGCAGCATGCAACGAACGTGTACAAAATTCTAGTTGTAAAACGTCAACATTAAATCTGATATGAAAGTGAAAGTACAACTTGCCTGATAACATTTTCCTGAAACTCCTCATCTTTATCTTTCTCACCATCAGGCCCAAACGGCACAGGCTCAATCAACGCCGATACCAACGCATCGAGCAACGACGATCCCTCCTCTGTCTGTTCGTTCTGGATAGCAGATAGTGTGATGCCATACGTCGAAACGGAGGATGGATCTGAGAGCATCGAAGCATGCGAGTTTGCATGAACTGGTGCGTTTGCTGACGAAGGAAGGCTCATATTTGATTGCAGGTTTACTTTGTCGTCAGAGTTTGGTAGGAGGAGTGCGTTGAGTAGGAATGCTGTTTTTCTGCGGACTCGGATTTCTGAATCTGTGCGTGATGTGAGTGATGGAAAGGAAGGGTTTAATTGGGGCTACGGACCTTCTAGAGATGCGCGAAGTGCGCTCCATCCGCCTACTACGGACATTTGTTGGACGGCAGCAGCATTGAGTTTTAGGAGACCAGATAATGCGTATACGGCTCTTGAACGGGTTTCTGCTGAGTTATAGGATGGTGAAAGGGATCTAATGAGTGCTGGGAGGGGCTCCAGCTCGAGGTACTGTTATTAAATCACAACTATCAGCCATGGTGAATTATGAGTCGGATGCATGGCAGGAAAAGGATGACTTACAGCTAGTTGAGCAGCTGGATTGTTTTGAAGTGCTGTACCGATTATCCACAAAGTCTGCATTTTGAGAGCATCGGTTGTGCTGGATGCTGTGAGGAGACCATGTAGAGGTTCCCACATCCCGAGTTTCTTCAGGTCTATATCATATGCATCAGGCCGCGAGATTTCAATCAAGGATACAAGAGCTACCATTTGCATTGTCGATGTTCTGAACTAGCTGATGTTATGGATTGAGTAAGTGACTATAATACTACGCGGAAGGCTCAAGGGACGCACCATCTCAAGATCATCAAGTGCTTGTAGCCTATCATCTTCAGCCTGCGTTTCGTCTACTCCGATTTTAAGAGCTTCCTTCATTAATTGGGCATCTGGTTTGCCGAGGATGTGATCGATGATGCCTGGATCGAGGTTGTTAATGGGTCTTGGAGGGGGGTCACCTGGGGATGAATTTTCTACGCCCCATCGGAGTAAAGACTGCATAATTGTGTAATATAGGTTTGGAAGATGAGGAGATTAGACTTGCAAGTTGTGCACTCTCATTACAACGTTTACGGAAGGGGCGGCATGATTGATCATTTAGGGCTCCGCGAGCTTCGGAACTTGAAATTCCATTCTAAAAATTTTCCTGGTTTGAACTTGTATCATCGTGTATGTTCGAGCAGCCTTTCGAATGTTCCATGGCGTACGGTGAGTTTTTCTGCCATTTGCGGCTGTTCGTGATGACTATCAGTACTTTACCACATTCCGAACATACATGTGGACGACATTATTGATTTCAGCCTTGTCTGACCTTGCTTCATGTTTTCTCTGCAAGTTCGAACGATCGACTGATTGCTATTTTGCGTTTCAGGTGTGCGTCGTGGATTTACCTAGCTTGTGCGTCTATTTTTATATTTTCAATGCCTTTTTTTGTTCTTGGATGAAATCTATTCGATGGGCGGACCGAACGTGGTGCTCCCTTCAAGTCTCCCAATGTACAATGTGGAGATGGGAGCATTCTCTTGTTGAAATGCATCGAAAGCTGACCTTTT
The DNA here is from genome assembly GCF_016758775.1 of Suillus clintonianus. Lineage (NCBI taxonomy): Eukaryota > Fungi > Basidiomycota > Agaricomycetes > Boletales > Suillaceae > Suillus > Suillus clintonianus. The sequence continues at coordinate 84,056 of NW_024539374.1, forward strand.
TCTATTTTAATTTTATCTGCCTTCTGATCTCGCGTTAATCACAATGCTGATATATCTTTATCGCAGGGTCGTGTCATGAGTGACCATCGTGTTCCATATGGGTTCCGTGTGTTGGACAGTGCGACGACCGTACTGTGAATTGGTGCTGTCAGACACCTGTATTTCATCTCGCTTGAGTCACTGCCGACGTCTTGGGATGGTTGCGCCCACAAATGTCGGATGGGTTTGCAGACGTGGCAACTCTCCATTGCCAATGCAAGACCACAGATATCTTATGACTACACATTGTACCACCTATGTCTTGAACTGCTTTGAATGCTAACACACCGTTAATCACCAACACTCACTACGCGTCCACGGCGGTGTTGACCGCGCTGAAACAGGGCTGATCGGTACACGTAATTACATAGAGGGTTCTCACTGTGCAGGCCCTCGCTTCTTGTCACAGAGCTGGCGAGGTGCGAGCGTAAAAACATGTAGTAGACTGGAAGTAGACTAGCCAGCGACCTACCAAAAACCAACTCGATGCACAGAAGAGTAGCTCAAACAGTTGCTGCAGTGTTACCTCACAGGGCAAGTCAACGCCCATGGGATCCAGACTCCGAGGCGGGTGAAATTGCGGCTGAAAGCCCTGAGGGTCCGACCTTGGACGACAACGCTTATACTGACCTTGGTTTTGCACGTATGAGTTCACCAGTCGATAGTATTGCGAGCGGCCCCAGGAGTAGTCCTGACGCGCCACAGGAAGAGCAGGACGGCGCCGACGACGACAACGACGACGTTGAGTGGGAGTTGCAAAATAATGGATTATATATCGGTTTGTTCCCCTGAACCTTCTCCAGTTTATCAAGCTTAACCTTCTGTAGGTTCCTACTTTCGAGTACTCTTGTTGAATGCTTGCGTTCCTGTTTTCGCAGTCGTCACCTTCGCTGTCCTAGCACTCCTGCCCGACTTGGCCTGGCCCATAGCAGATTTCCCTTCTACATACCCAGCATCTTTCCCCTTTCCATTACCTGAAATACTTCTTTCTAGCGCATTCTTCAGTCAAGCCCATCTCCTTCGCGTCCCTCTCTTCTCATTCGCATCCCTCCTACTCCCCGCAGAGTCTGCATGTCTTGCATCCACATTCCTCCATGTCCTCATCACAAACGGCCTTCGTCTCGCAGCTCTCGCAATCCTGCAAGTCAGGCACACAATGGATTATCCCATCCCCACTTGCCAGGACCCTGCATTCCGCACCGTATGGTGGCTTTCACTCAATTTTGCAGAAGTGCTTGCTGCCATAGTACAGGGGTACCAACAGCTCGCTCTCTACCGCGATGTCATGGTCCCAGAAGGACGAGAAATTGAGTTCCTCGAGCGTCTGAAATCTGGGTCTCTCGACGAAACAGTAGCGTATTCACCAGAACAGGAGGCATTCGAAGATGAATTGGAGGACGGAGAGGCCCGAAGCGTGGAATCACGGATCGATCGTGGGGTGGAGAAGTTGCTTGTAATAAAGATGAGAGAGGAACTCGAAGAGGTCTACGGGCTTCCTGTCATCGTGCGTGCATCCTTTTTCTCCTCGACGTCTCTAACCCTCTCTGGTAGAAAATCCCAGTCATCATATCGTGCCTCCAGCGCTTCAACTCCATCATCCTATCTATAGGCCTAAACCTCCTCCTCTCCGCAGCCTACCTCCGCTCCCCGCTATCCATCCCCACATCAGACCAATTCTCCATTCGGTCCTACATCAGCTCACACGTGCCCTTCGTCATCACCACCCCCCTAGTGCTACTCCTCCACGCATCCCTCGCAGCGCTGCACACACCAGCGGTACTGCCTCGTATAGGCGTGCACACCGCTGCGTATGTAGGCGTGTTGGTAGGCATCATGAGCTTCTTCGCGGGGTTGGCTGTTTGGGGCGCGTTGTCGTGAGGCCCACGCGAAAAAAAGACCGTATGCATGTTTCATCTGTCTGATTGGTTTCTGTTTTTATCATCATTTTCGGGTCGTATGTACCTACATAGGATAGGATCGCGCTTTGCTGCTGTTTTGCATATTGTCCATGTACTGGAAAGCAGTATTTATTATTGATGTCGACGTCATGACGCGTTCCGAGTGGAGTGTTTGCTTCCGTGCCATCATGCATTTTGAAAGGCTTACATGGGTGTTTGACGAGGGAAGGTAAGCCTTTGTATCCTAGGGGGCCAGGTGAAATTGACGCGGCACTGACAGTGACAAATCCTAGGGCGTATAGCTTGTTCAAATACTATGTTGAATCCCTCGAAAGATGAAACGTATTCTAAACACTTTGAATAGATCAACCTTCGACTTTCCAACTGCATACAGGCCCTGGGCCATGGTGCTGCTTACAGAGTCCAGACAGCATACCGAGCCCCAATTGCAACCATGACATACCGAGCCCCAACCATGACATATCGAGCCCCAACCGTACCGTGTCAACACCACTCGAAGCACGATAACTTTTCTCCAACTTGATCTTCACAGCCTGCTGCCTCAACCCCTAGACTTGTCTAGGGCCAGGTGAAATTGACGCGCCCATGACGCGACATATGTGACGCGGCACTGTGAGATTCAAACAATATTCTTATGTCACTCGAAAATTGAATTCCAAACACTTTGAATATCCTCGTTAATGATCAGCATGTGAGTGTCCGTCTGCGCACAGGCCCCTAGACTGCTGTTTTCACTTGCCTCGACCTCACATTGTTAAGTCTAATACAGTCTCTATCATAACTCGCATACTATCAAGTTAAGCCACAACCATATCATCTCAAGCCTCATTCAAGCTGGGTCAAGCACTGCTCATACCACGACAAGTTTTCCCAAACATCTTCACTAATGTCAACCTTCACACTTACCCTGTGCCGCGTCAAGGCCCATTTCATGCCGCGTCAACAATAGCCCACGCCGCGTCAAACAAGTTGTGCCGCGTCAATGTCTCGTCAATGCCGCGTCGCATGCGCATCACGCCGCGTCAAACCTCATACATGCCGCGGCACAGCGTCGCCACAGCTACCCTTCACACGAGTTTGACCTGCGACTCGGGCTGAGATATGGCTGACCACTCAATTATAGTGATGGCAAAGGAGCTTTGGCTCGTCTCGGGAAGTATAGGTATCCTGTTCAGCTAATTCGGTCCTATGTTAATTGTTGATGTGCTCCACAGACCCGGAGGGTGCAGAGAGCTCAGAGGGAGGAAAAGAAAATGGTCATTGATTGATGTAGCTAGTAGTACATGTCCCTATGACGAAAAAAAATCACAAAGGAATGGTCATGAACCCGCAGAACACATAAAGCTCGTTGGTGCCGTGTCAATGCCGCGTCACGACCGCGGCAGGCGCGGCAGGACCGCGTCAAAATGGCCACGCCCGGCGCCGGGCATTGGGGACCTAATTCCCTGCTATGACCGCCCAGGTGCGCCGTTCGACTGACGCTCTATGAGAACTCGAATTTGACAAGTGGAGCAGGCAATATGTCTGTGCAGTCCACTCGGCCTTCGCATGCTTTATGTGAGCAATACTTCCGTTGTTCTTTGCTTACCTCTTTGACACTTAGGCTAGACGCTCCGCCAATGGGTCCCGTCACACATAGAATTGGTGTCGCTGCACTCTTCGCCTCAAATGCTTCACCCCTCCCTCGACCCATGAGATACCATTCACAGGAGCTATTTGATCTTCCCTAAGGCTCAAAATCCAACCCATGCCGACCTGCGCAAAGTCCTAGTCCTCGAGCAATTCAACGCTGTCGTCCAGATCGTCCATCCGACTCTCAACGTCCCACATCTGGCCCATAAGTTAAACTGTACGCCTGTCTCTCCCGACTTTCGAGTTCTCGCTGAAAGGACTGAGATTAGACGCTCCTGGTCCCTGGAGAAGGTAAAGACAAAAGTATGGTATAATGAGACTCCGTATCGGAGGCCAGCTCGGTATCCCGGATCCGGTCTAGCAACTCACGCCGTAACATATGTTGTCGACGCGTATCAAGACCGGAAGAGAGAGGCTTGGCGAGCCTGAGGGGGAAGTCTTTGGCGCGCTCTCATTTAGTTCACTGTATAGCACGCCCTTCTCATTCCCCACTCCCCACAAAATTCAACGTCTCCCAACTTCGAATTCGAGTCCTCCCTCTTCCCAACTTCGATTTTGAGTTTGCGCTGAGAACGGACGCTTCTGGAGACGATAAAAACGCTGTATAATATCAACGAGACTCCTGGGTTTGACCCATACACATACTCAAGAAGGAACGAATGTGGGGCAGAAACATTAGTACGTGTGTTTTCATTATTATTGTAAATCCTGTATCCTGACTATGAATCCCACATCTAGCTAGCAGGATATCCCTCCCATAAAACTTCTTCGGCTCCGAAGGATGACGCAGTATCCCGGATCCGATCTATCTGGCATAGATACTGTCACGCCCTAGCGTACGTTATCGACGCGTATCAAGACCGGTAGAGGGCTAGAAAGTCTTTATGCTCTCTTCACGGTGTCACCTCGCCCCAACCATAAAGTTTATCGCTCCCTCAACCACGAAACTCACCACTCCCAATCATCAAACAACTCGTTCCTCATTCCTCACGAATAAAGCGTTGCGCTCCTCACTCACTCCCCATAGACACAGACACGCCTCCATCCCGTCCTTGGATGGGGATGGAGATGGGGAGATGGAGAGGGAGAGGAAATTATAGAGGATTAATCTTGCTTGTTTGGATGCTTTGCGCCTTTCGGTGCTTGATTCTTGAGTTCGTTTCGCATGCATGTGTAATTGATTGTCGTGTCGGGCTGCCTTTGAAGTCGGCGCTCACGAGGCCGCGGATTGGCCGTTTTCACGCGCGCAGAAAGGTAGACGGTGCGCGAATTGGATTTTTGGACGGGCAGATATAGAAATACACCACTCCCATTCATCAAGCATCTCATTTCCCTCATTCCTCACAATGGAATATCACAACGCACTCCACACTGATACATACCTTTCCTCCTCCTCACGCTCAACATCCATCCCATCCTCTAACCTCAGCGCCACAGAAATTTCACACACCCTTGGACGATTCGAACGAACTTTGACATGCAATTTTTGTGGAGGGAACGTCTTTCGATGCTTGCAACGTCCCCGACAATCTGGCTGAGTGGCGATACTTGCAGCGTTCATCATGCGACATGACCAAACGCTGAACATGCTCCTCCCTGGCCTTTGATCACCCCCTGGACGATCCGAAGATCCCGAATGAACGTTGAAAATTTTGTCGTGAGGCAAACATACGTCACCACGTTGGATATCAGGTGGACATACACATTGAGTGGGGTGGGCTGGAGTGTTAGTACAGCGAATGGGATCAGGCATTCACTAACAAGCCCACGGTCGAATATTGCTGCAGCGAGCGCCACCGAGGGTTCTCGAGCAGCTAACTTTGTCTATCTAGCCTTGGGCAGGGTGGGGCTGCTACCATGGCAAACCGTGAGTTCTTCAAGTTGTTAGTTCCGCCACTTTCCAATCACGTTGCCCCTGCTGTATAATTCTGATCTCCATGAATAAATCTACAGGAGCCACGTGCGTGCCGTGCTTCCCCCTTTGTGGTCCGTCGGGACAGGCGCTGCAGTGTTTCGTGACCTCCAGCACACATCTTATCTATTGCTCAGTCAGTTGCAACCTCTAGGCTCTGATTACCACCCTTGAAACTGGCTATCCACGTCATTGCGAGGTTCGCGCGAGACAAAGTTACCACTGTTCCGATGGTGAAATCCTTATTTTGTCGCACCGTATGCGCTGACTCTCACACCCGTCATGATCATCGTCGTCATCAATCAAGAGAAGCATCGTAACTAAATTTCGGGCGAGGCGAACCTAAAATCGAGGCAACACAGGACATGAAAACACTCGCAACATTGTTTCTATCGCCTTTTAAAGTTCGCATACGTTGGGTGTGCTATCGACCCTCGGGAACGCTAAGTATGTAGCAATGGCTGACCCATCAGATATGAATCCACCCTCAGAGGACACGATCTAGAGCAGGAGGACATCCAAAAATAGTAACCGGGCAACCCCTTTCGTTCTTCCGGGGCTGACAAGTGACTTCACATTTAATGCTGGAAGCACCCGCTTGAATTTGTAGTTGCGCTCCACTCGTTGCGCTTCACTCACGCGCTCCAGGTAAATTTGACACATAATCGAACCCCGAATTTATCATTCAAATTTCACACCTGGGAGTTTTGTTAGCGGTAGAGTTATTAATGCTCAGGTATTTAAGGTGATCGTCGCAAGATCAAAAGGAAAACCAACGGTGTACCATGAGCTTGTTAAAGATCCCCTTCATCGTAGGTTCGGCTATTGGTGTCTATGTTTCGTTCACTTCTTCTGCTCCGCCACCGTCACCTGGCGAGTTCGTGGAACCCCCCGCGTTCGAAACTTTCATGACATGGCCTCTGAGACGTCTGGGACGTATGGGAATAGATACGAAGAAGGTGTGTTGCTCCTATATATTGGTCGTTGTCTATATTTATCGGTGGACGATATAACAGGTCTTCGTGTGGGCAACATCGTTCGCTGAAGTGGCCAGTATCTTGGCCACGCATATAAATTCATCGCAACTTCCAGAGGGCACCTATGGCGCCAGAGCATTGCAGCTTATACGCTCTCTTCACCCTACGCCAATCACCCCGGCTTTCATCGCTGGTAGCCTTGCCTTCATAATTGGCGGCGTGATAAGGCGTTATTGCGTGGTGACCTTAGGGAAACGCTGGAGCTGGCCAATCAGCGTCAGAAAAGATCACACACTTGTGACAAATGGACCGTACTCGTTCGTCCGCCACCCAAGCTACACGGGGTTTATTGTCCAATATATAGGGCTCGTCGTCATGTATGGACACCGGGAATCGTGGTTGAGGCAGTCTGGGTTTTTACAAGTGCCTTTCGTAAAAATTATATCAGCAACAGGTTTCTACGCGTTTACTCTAGGTACTTTCATTTGTATCATTCGACCTGCAGTGGAGGACAAGATGCTCCGGAGTGCGCTGGGAAAAGAATGGGAGGATTGGGCGAAGAAGGTGAAGTACCGATTGCTTCCTGGAGTTTATTGATCATACATATATGTTGAGTGTTCTGTGTATACTGTTTACTTATTGGCCAATGGTGAAGCATACTGCCGCGGGGATTGTATATGTTGGAATTCAGAGGCTGTGCAAGCCCGCACTGAGTCTTTTCGATTGAACAAAGTACGCATTTCATTTCTATTCATCAGGAAAAAGGGAAAAAGTCTTAGCCATCTTACCTCACTTACAGAGACTTAATTCGACGTTAAGTTCACTAAGTTGTCAAAGCAAATCATTTCAACTTAATTTCTGCTTGGAGGATTGTTCACAAAGGAAACACAATAATAGTAAGTAATGAATGGCCAAAATTCAGCACGGAGGCTGCAGAAAAGCGTGTTCAAGTAAGAAGTTTATTTATAAGTAATCAACACCATGCTGCGATGTAACTAAGTCAATAGGCGCTATGCGAAGTACTTCCTAAGCCGACAAAGTATATAATATGTAGTCCTAATGGTAGCATTATCCAGCCAATAAGAATAAGTCAGTATCAAGTCACCAGGCAATCTCAAATGCCTGATGGTCAATGTATTTATTTACATAGTAAGTGCGGAAAGCATCAAGGGTCTGTGTGTAAGAGAGATAAGTAGGTACAAATTCATGCCCAAATACAGGCATAAGGTGTGCCGCACGAAAAATGCAGTCAAGGTGAATGACGGAGGCAAATCGTGTCCCATCCTCGCGGGTTTCAGGCTCTACTACCCACATTCCTGTGTTCTCATCTGGTGAGTCGTGCACGTGTTTGAACCAATGCACAAATGCACAAGGGTAATGTACACCATTGTGTTTAAATGAAAAGAAAAGCCTTACTTGAGCGATATCGAAGCCACACATACCCTCGACAGTGGGATCAGTACTAATGAAAACACAGTCATATCGACCAGGGCCGTTCCTCCAGGTATCCACAGCACGAATTCGCTCGTAGCGCATACCGCCGATGCCTGAGACATCACTGGGAGCGAAGAAGGTGGCAATGGCAGATGTATACAGAGTTATTTTTTCATGTAGTTCGGGAAGGGCACTGGACGAGCCAGCGCCAGACTCGGAGGCTTCTGAGTTGGAGTCAGAACAATGGAGCTGGTCATGTAAAAATCGCTGAATGTGAGTGGTGAGTTCCGGTTCACCAATTTGATCTGCGAGTAGGTCTGCGTAGATCCGTTTTGCTAAAAATTTGTTGTAAGTAAAAAGCACGCCAGGTAAATGTACTACTCCACTCACCAGATTTCTTCGCCAAGTCTACATGAGCTATCACCGTCGGTCCAGCAACAGCGTCACCCTCGAGCTCAGCATCTTGGTCTGCATCAGCCTCCAAGTTGGCATTCACGTGATTGTTGCGTCCGAGATGGGGAATGTCAATCGGCTCGTCCTCGAGCCGGACTTGAATGGCTTCTGCATTGTGCACTGGAGCGTTTAGCCCTGTGTGTGATTTGTGTTAGTAATATTAGTGGTCAAATGCTAGTAGACGTACCGAGTTTATCAAGGATATATGATAGACATGTTCCTGTTAGCATCCCACGGCTAGCAAAGTCAACACGAGACACCGCTAACTTATCTAGACGTTGATTTGTCAGTAACATCTGATTGAGGGCTTCGAACCGACTGGACCGTCGCCACGGCTCCTTGACAGCCTTGATATGTTTAGATTCTGTGATGGAAGAACAGAGTCCGTTTGGTGCGCCAAACGATCGGATCATTTTGTGGTAGTGGATAAGCGAGTGTTGTCGAGGGAGGTTGAATCCATTAGGGCGAACACCGGATGTTTCAAATATTTCGCGGTGCCTGTGGAAACGCTCGAGTGCATCATCCAACGCATTGAGGCTGTTGGAGTCGATGATATTGCGCCGCGTGATGTACACAAAATCAATTAATGCTTGCAAAGTCAGCACCATCTCCGGAGGTACGTGGCCTTCAATCGCGGGTATATACACCTATAGTAGTAAGAATACACGTTAGTCAACACTACTCGTGATGATGGAACACCCGTTCATCGACTCGAACGTACCTTCATCAGTGCTTTGGAATCATCTCCCGTCCACTGTTTGAAGCCCCTTCCCTCCGGGAATCGTCGAAGGCCCGCAAATGAGGGAGCAAGAGCAATACTAGTTGTAGAGTGCGTCAATACCAGTCATTGCAACCCAGCATGTTGAAAATTGGACTTACTGGTGATCAATATCATCTAATATTATATTCGCCTCGTTTTCCGAGTACCGAGCCTTAATGTATTTGTGGACCCAGGTGACGATATGGTCCTTGAACGCACCCTTTATCAGCTGATGTAAAATGTCGGGGGAGAGGAGTTCGTGAATGTCGGCTCGCGGGAAATAGTTAGTGAATGGCTGTAGAACACATAGTATATTGTAATTTGTCAGCTCGCACAATGACTACAATAATGAAGGTACAAACCACGATGTCTCCTACAAGTCCATATTCGTCCCATAGCACACCTAACTCGAATTCCTCCACCAAGACTTCGGTATGGTTGCGGGAACGCCGACCATAGGTACCATTGTCAAGACCATCAGCCGGAGCAGTACATCTGGATGGATGTGTAGTAAGTAGACAGTACTAGCATAACATGAAGAAATACATACTTTGGGCACCAGTTTTGAACGATGCAAGCGAGCAATGCTTGCTCGGGATAATCGGCAATATATGGTCCAAGGCCATACACCGCACGTCGAAAATGACCATCGGGGGAGTGTACAACCTCGTCTGTTGTCATACCTGGTTTGAGGGATTCCAGCATCTTCGCCAGCGATGAGTGGAGAAGCTGACGGCGGAATTTTCGAAAGTGTGCGTCTTTGGCGGACTCCTTGTCAGCTAAATATATGCATCTAATTAGCGCCAGCAACAGACAACATCAAATTGAAACACGTACTTGTCGGGATGGCTAGGAAGCCCAGCAATACAACACCGTTGCGGTGTGCACGTCACACGTTGTTGCGGATGTTGCCGATCGACATATAAACCGGCCAGTACTGGTTGTGTCCAGTAGCGACGGAGACAGTAGTCTTGTCGCTGCCAAGGATTATTGGAACGAACATAGATCCAATTGTATTGGGATCCTCGGCAATCAAATCCTGTGAATTGTGAGAGATGAGAAAATTGGAAAAAGGATGAAAAATGGCTTACGGCCTGCTTCCAACACCAATCACCGGACATAAAGTCCTGAAAGCGATGTGCTCCATTGCTGGTATCATACTCCTGTAGCGGAGCGTAGTCGAATTCGCCTTCGAAGTCTGGGTTGGAGAGAATGTTGTGCACGAGGATCCGAGGATCTCGGAACCACACATCATACTCGGATGTCATCCATGTCGGAATGTCACCTTCAGGTAGAGCACCATTATATTCAGAGCTAAAACTCTGCCAGGCGACGTCACCTAGAGGCGTCGAATCAATGACGTTGTACATCTCAACGTGGTTTGTGAAGGGCGGTGTTTCGCCATGAGCCGCTAATGAGGCGGCCCACAGGTTGAATATAAAGTCAATATCGCCCCCCGACATCTGGTTGCGACGGTAGAGGAAGTCTGCGACTTCGAATTCGACTCGATTAGCATATGGTGTCCAGTTGTCTGGTCCACGATTTGATGGACGCGGAGGTGGCGGAGTATTCGGTGGTATGTCATCTCCGTGTTCGTCGCAAATTCTCCCTTCATATGGAGAAGAGTATACAGTGAGCACAAGTTTGGATGAGCGTCAAGTGAAATTAACACGCACCATTGATATTAGGATGATATGTTCTGGTAACACCAGGAACTTGAAGAGGAACACTACCATCTCGACTCGCCTGGCCAATGGAACCAGCACCACTTGAAGGGCGTTGATCTGAGCTGTTCATACCTGCCTCATTGGCAGCATCATCATGAAAGCCATACCCACGTCCATTTGACTCTGGCAAGTCAAACTCCATTTGATCGTCGCGACTCCCAGGTGCTTCAAGTTGTTCGTCACCTGCGCTAGTCTGAGTTGGGCTGCGTGAATGCATGCGTGCTGAGCTTGTTGCAGCATGTCCGGTGCCAGGTCGGGATGACTGGGAACGTCGTGAACTCGACTCGGAGGAGGAATGGTGTGATGACGGGACGTCGGGTTCTTCAGATGCCAGTGGATGCTGGGATTGCATATGAGTGGTGCGCCCTGACCTGTTGTAAAAACGGCGGATACAGCCCGTCACTAGGCATGGTAGCGTGGGTTGAGGGCGGCCAAGGTTGTGTATATTGTGCGCACGAAGGTTGCCATTGGCCCGCATCATAAGATAGTGCCGATGGTATTGTAGACTCGAATGGGGCCCATGAGTCTGGCGTCGGAGGTGTAACTTCGAGTTGACTTTATACAAGGCCTGGTAAATGCGCAGGAGAACATCATGCATGCGAGTACTTACAAGTAGCCAATGGTAACATGATCTGCCCAGGGTTGATGCAAGGTGCGCCCATGAATAACTTCCAGCCACACAACACGATGTGTTCAGGGTTGATGCAAGGCGCGCCCATGAATAACTTCCAGCCACCACCGAGAGCATGATGGAATGCGTTTGACATGCGAAGACGATCACCTATCTTGATGAGAGGAAGGCCAAGAGCATGACGGAATGCGTTTGACATGTGAAGGCCACAGACATGAGACTCCCCCCCCCCCTCTCAAGTCTAAACACACACAAGGTGCGCCTGATCCTTCCAATCTTCTGAAGCAGGGAGTTGCGGCACACATAGCATCTATAACACAGCAGTCAGCACACCGCAGTTACCAACCGGACATTAAACGGAAACCTCACCATTCAAGTTAAGCATATCACAATCGTCCACCTTGATGAGAGGAAGGCCAAGAGCATGACGGAATGCTGTTTGACATGCGAAGGCCACAGAAGTGAGACTCCCCCCCCCCTCAAGTCTAAACACACACAAGGTGCGCCTGATCCTTCCAATCTTCTGAGGCAGCGAGTCACGGCAAACATAGTAGCATCTATAATACAGCAGTCAGCGCACCACAGTTTACTAGGAGCTAGAGGAAACATTACTGGTACTAGGATGTTGGTCACCAATGAAGATTTGAATTGTTGGTATCGATGTTGATAGTCGGTGATTGTCGTCTCCTTCAAGCCCTGGCAAGTTCGGAAAGAATTCGACATCGATAAGTAGAAATATATGGTCGAAGGCGTGGAGATATGAAGGAATGGAACTCGGGCACTCAGGCCGAAGAGCGTGCTGTTGAGGCGTGGCAATTAGCAAGTCAAATTACATTGAAGTCCCGATTCGAACATCTTACTTGTAAACGCGTCTTCTTGATAAGCCTTTGCGTCCTGCAAGCTCGCCCCATCTATTCCTGCTATGTCTTACTCGACGTGTCACCCGTGCAAAAAATGCAACTCAGCATCCGGGTATCCCAGACATAACCCCGAAGAAGAAACGCCGTACTGCAGAAGAAGTAGCTGCTGAGCGTCAGTCTAAGTTAGATGCTAAAGAAGAGAAAGAACGCACCAAGAGAGCTAGCATCAAACGTGTTGCTAAATATGAGAAGAACCAGGCGGACCAGGATGTGGTGACCGATGCTACACCGCGGGCTGCGCTGCCCAAGCCAAAGCCAATCCCAAGCAAGAGGAAGGCTGTTGTGGCGCCTCCTGCTACCAAGAAGAAGGTTACGCCTCCTTCAGATGCCGAGATGAGTGATGCACGAGCTGCACCTTCGGTACCAAGGCCAAGGCCAAAGCCAATTCCTCGCAAGCAGAAGGTAATTGTACAGACTCCCGCTGCGGAGGACAACGGGTTTCTGTCGGATGCTGAGATGGATGATGCGGCTGCTGATAGCAGCGCCTTCAACCCCGATCCAACCCAACATTCAGGCACGGTGACCTCGGACATGTACTTCTCGTATGATTCTCGTTTTGATTGATGTCATGCACTGCAGACACCTGCTTGGGCCGATGATTCCGACGATGTGGAGGAACTCAAGGCTGCCCAGATGACCATGATGATCCAAAGTCTCCGAACGACAACAACTTCATGGTACTAGACAACAACAACAACAACAACAACAACAACAACAACGGCCGTTATGGTCATTCTGAGGAGCCCAAACTTGTACGGCGCGCAAATGCTGGAAAATTAAAGCTCATGGACCAAGATAGCAAGACCCATCATGTCATTCAGCGAGCGATACTGGAAGCGAAGGTTCATATGACCTTCGTCAATGGCTATCCAGACATTACAAAGAAAAATTGATTCACGCGAGATGCACTCTTAACTGCAGCTCGCACCTGCGGCGTCACACCCATCTATGATCGCATCAAGACTAACAACTCGTATGCATCTGCACTTGCAACGCTGGTAAGTCATAACTTTGCAAGGGGTGCTCCTACAAATTATATGCAGGTTGATGCTCGAGTGCCGCTTTTCGCACTGAATTGAAAGATGACGCTTGCGCACAAGTCACAGCATATTACCGTCTTCGTCCTGATTGTGTTGATACTAAGGCTTTGC